>NC_141029.1:11187500-11402500 GCF_052040795.2 Danio rerio
AGTCTTCTCATTTAGAGCCAGTCATTATTGGAACACACTTCCGATTGACTTAAGGGGTGTTACAAATTATTCTACTTTTAAATACAAGTTAAAGAAATGGCTAAAAGCAAATCAAGTTTGTAATCATGTTCAATTCTCTTGGCTAACATTTTAGGAAATTCTTACTTGCATGTTTTTATTTCTTTTTGTCATATGTAACTTTACTGTCTTTGTATGTGTAATGACGTGTTTTTTATTTTAAGTTGCCTTTTAAAATCTGGCAGGGGGCAACAGATGAAAATTAGCCCTTGTGGCTAACCCTGGCTTATTTACAGTTTTACTGTTGATTATTGAGCATTGTCCCTGTTAAATAAAAAATAAATTCAAATTCAAATGTATGTAAACTATAAGATATGCAGTAAATTAGTGGCTAAATTATAAGAATTGGTACAATATCATTCCTATTATTTCACAGAATCTCCAGACACTGTTGAGACATTTATGCTGGTGTGTAGAGCTTAATGCTTCCTTAAAAAAATAAAAAATAAAAAAAAATCAATCCATCTGTCACACATTTCAGTTATATTCCTCAAAATAAGCCACTAATATGCCAAAGACTTTATTGAGTTAGAATAGCCATGACCATAAGCTTTATTGTCAAACTAATTGTCCAAAACAATATTTAAAGGCCTCTTAGATTGTTTAACATATCAATACTTATTAAAATAGATAAATCAATAATTGTTTTTTGGTCATGAAAATTCAGTGCAAATTTTTAAATACTATTTACAGATTGAATACAAAAATGATTACCTCTCAAAAAGAATTAGATCTACAATTTCCTTTATCGTTTTGCTTCTTTATAACTTAAAGCAGGGGTTCTCAACCTCTTTCATTTCGGGGCTCACTTACTTTTTTGAAAAATATTTGAAGACCCACCTGTCTGACATAAAAAAAAAACAAAAAAAAAAAAATTGTCTAAAGATAATCTACAGCATTTTTTAAAAAACGAAAATTAATTCAGGAGCTTTAAATCTGTTTGTGTTTTTAAAAAATAAATTAGATCCATATATATATATATATATACAGCGGGGAAAATAAGTATTTGACACATCAGCATTTTTATCAGTAAGGGGATTTCTAAGTGGGCTACTGACACAAAATTCCTACCAGATGTAGCCATCAAGCCAAATATTGAATTCATACAAAGAAATCAGAACATTTAAGTATACAAGTTGAGTCATAATAAATAAAGTGAAATGACACAGGGAATAAGTATTGAACACATGAAGATAACAAGGTGCAAAATGGCATAGAAAGTCAGGAGATCTGTCAGTATTGAGAGAAAAACCCTGCTCCCTATCAGTACTAATTGATATCAGCTGCTTTAGTCCTAATTGATGGCCTATAAAGGCTTCTCATTACTCAGGAGGCACACAGGAAAGACTTCATGATGGGTAAAAACAAAGAACTCTTTCAAGATCTGCGTAGTCTTATCGTTGAAAAGCATTTTGATGGGAATGGTTATAGGCGCATTTCCAGAATGCTGAATGTTCCTGTGAGCACTGTGGGGGCTATTATCCGGAAATGGAAAAAGCATAAGTTCACCATAAACCGGCCACGATCAGGTGCTCCACGTAAGATCCCTGTCCGAGGAGTCCAAAGAATAATCAGGAGAGTTCTCCAAGAGCCAAGAACCACTCGGGCAGAACTTCAGGAAGACCTCGCATCAGCGGGTACTATTGTTTCAAAGAAAACTATAAGCAATGCACTGAACCACCATGGCATCCATGCACGCTCACCACGCAAGACTCCATTGCTGAACAAAAAGCATGTTGAGGCCCGGTTAAAGTTTGCGAAACAGCATTTGGAGAAGCCTGTGGATTATTGGGAAACTATAGTATGGTCAGATGAAAGCAAAATTGAACTTTTTGGCAGTCATTCTACACATCATGTTTGGAGAAGAAATGGCACTGCCCACCACCCCAAGAACACTATACCAACAGTTAAGTTTGGGGGTGGAAGCATCATGGTTTGGGGCTGCTTTTCAGCAAGGGGTACTGGCAGACTTCATATTATTGAAGGTAGGATGAATGGAGAAATGTACCGGGACATTCTGGATAAAAATCTGCTGCCATCTACCAGAAAGCTGAAAATGAAAAGAGGGTGGACATTTCAGCAAGACAATGATCCCAAACACAAGGCCAAGGAAACAATGAAGTGGTTTCAAAGAAAGAAAATCAAGTTGCTTGAATGGCCCAGTCAATCACCTGACCTAAATCCCATAGAAAATCTATGGAGAGAACTGAAGATCAAAGTTCATAAAAGAGGCCCAAGGAACCTTCAAGATTTAAAGACCGTTTGTGTGGAAGAATGGGCCAGGATCACTCCTGAGCAATGCAGACGACTGGTCTCTCCATACAAGAGGCGTCTAGAAGCTGTGATCACCAACAAAGGCTTTTCTACAAAGTATTAAGTAAAGTGTGTTCAATACTTATTCCCTGTGTCATTTCACTTTATTTATTATGACTCAACTTGTATACTTAAATGTTCTGATTTCTTTGTATGAATTCAATATTTGGCTTGATGGCTACATCTGGTAGGAATTTTGTGTCAGTAGCCCACTTAGAAATCCCCTTACTGATAAAAATGCTGATGTGTCAAATACTTATTTTCCCCGCTGTATATATATATATATATATATATATATATATATATATATATATATATATATATATATATATATATATATATATTTGTTTTTAACACACACAGATCCGAAGCTTCTAAATTCTTTACTTCAGTTATTCTTTACAACTGCAGAGTTTTTGCGCTTTTTTATTCAATACATGAACCTGACAGGACAACAGGAGATGGCAAAAAAAAAAAAAAAAAACTACTTCTGCTTTGAATTGGACTGACTACTACTATTCATTTATTGATCTACTATTCATATCCATTACAAATAAGCAAAGAAATGTAAAATACAGTAAAAACACTCTAAATCTGTTGAAACGCGTCACTCTAAAGTCGTTGGGTTTGCAGCTAGATATTATTGGAGTTCGCTGTCAGGAACAGTAAACAGCCGTTCACTACTGAAACACCACCGAGTCTCGATTAATCCTTTTGTGCGGGCGCACGTCCATTATAAAACGCTCGCAGGACATTTGGACAACTATACGCATATTTTAAAGGGTTCAAACAAAGAGCAAACCGTTTGTAAATCAGCAAACTTGTGTGACTCTGATACAGAACGATTCGCTGACATAAGTTGCGCACAATCTCTAATCATCGTTATCTTTACATTTGCTTGAGGATTTGCTTTATACAGCTGAGAATGCAGTCCTAGCTGGTATGCAGTGGTTGGAAGTTTAAACAACAGTTAAGTCTGTATATAACAGTAAGGCTGTTTTGTGTCCAAAGAAGTAATCAATCACAGAAAACATGAAATGCCATATATTTATTAATGAAATCAAATAATTATAGTATAATATTTAAGTTCATTTTAAGCTAGCCTATACCGCGGCCCATCTGCAGTATCGTTGTGGCCCACTATTGGGCCATGGCCCACTGGTTGAGAATGCCTGCTTTAAAGAAACGTAAAGTGGAAATGTAAAGTTGTAAATCAAAACAGAATCACTTACATATTGAAAAGAGAGCACTATAGAAGTGATGATGCCAGTCACCAGCAGTACCACACAGAGAGCACAGAGCAGACCTGTACATGAGGTGAAGTCCACCTGTCCAAACACACACACATACCAGGAAAACACTAGCGTGAGAGGTGGATTTATTACACTTAAGATGAATTACAGGTCCAATTAAAGTTTCTGACTGGCAGCTTATTATTGGATCAAAGTTTAGAATATTATGTAATTAATGTATTTATTCTAAAAGATGGTACATTTTAACTAATTATATCATTCACTGAAAAAAAATAATTCAAAGACGATTCCTTGAATTTACTCAATTTTTTTTTTACGTTAAGTGGTTGTAAACAATTTATTTGTGTTAAATTTAAACAAACAAATTAAGTTGAACATTATTCAACTTAATTTGATTGTTTAAATTCAACACAAATAAATTGTTTGCAACAGTTTTGCATGCAACACTTTTTTCAGTGTTGTATGAAAATTATAAGAACATAAAATCTGAGAATCTTTATCATTATTAACCCCACCGGAAAGAATGGGGGTTCATTTTCTTCCTAATTTACATTTTATGATTGGCCAAACAGCATAAATTTGGTCCTGGACCATAACATCAGATTTATTTTGTATTGGTGTATATGTGAGAATAGACAAAGTTATACTGTGAATATTAATTACATAAAATAGAAAGTAAATATCATCTTGAAGAAATGTTGTAAATATATCAAACTTTGATTAGTAACTTGCATTTCTAAGAACCCCATTTGAAAAACTTTAAAGGTAATTTTCTCAATAATTAGCAACCTTTTGGAATCTTCCAGAGTTTAAAATAGTTGCATCTCAGCCAATTATTGTCTAATCAAAACAAATCATAATGACATATTAATCTTTATGATGCAGGGTTATCAACAATATTCAGAAAGAAAATGCAATTATTTCATATTGTTTAATGAATAAAGTGATTGTCAATGTGTCCAGAAAATATTTAATCTAGATTCTAGAAAATACTGCTTCATTTAGGAATTTTTAGATATTTGGACTAGAAACAAAACTCAAACTAGCAGGAAAAGCATTATTTTTTGCCACGCTACATATGGGGGCATTGATTTAACAAAATGGTACTCCATACACCTCTAAAATCACCCAAAAAGAGTTGTTTTAAAATAAGCATTCCTCTTAAAAAAATAACTAAATATTCTGCATGAATGCGTTTTTTGAGACACCCTGATTAAAACACATACAAATAAGTAATGAAATGAACTATAGCTTATTACTATATAGTTATTTCTATAATAACTATAACCAAACTGTAGCTTTAGTAATAGAAAATGACCATAAAAGAAGACTTATTAAAGAAAATATTCCATTGTGCACAAAAATAAATTGATCCATCAAAAAGCAGGACAAACACACAAAAAAAAAAGTTGTCTCAAGGAAGCATGAGACATTGACCAGAAAGCCATGAATGTTTAAAAAGAGACAGGCCGTCATTGTAATCAAATACAATGGGGTTATTTTACACAAGCAACAAAGTGGCATTCAGTGGTGGACCAGAGGCGTGCGTTCAGCAGCAGCAGGTCTTACCTTCGTCTGAAAGGAGAAAACTGTGACGATCACACACACAATCGCTGTGATCCCCAGGGCCAGAAACACTGCTTTGGTGTCAAAGTAACTGTCAAAGAAAGAATAAATAATATGTGAGATTTGAAACCAACCACATGCAGTGTGTAAAACTAATGCAATTCTAATCAAACCTTGATATTGTTCCCGTCATGTAAGATAACGTGAGAGTCTGCAGAGGACAGAGAGACTTGTTAACTTAAAATACATACTAGATGTGAAAGAATAGTTCAATGAAAGCATCACTTACAAAAATGAACAGGAGAATGAGATTCCATGGATGTCGTCTCCTAAAAGCACAGAGGTCTTTTTGAATAGATGTTCTGGTACAACTAATTTAAAGTAAATACAGTTTAATTAATAATGAACTCACCTTGGTCCTTCACAGCAAACCAGCATCAGGTAAGTAACCAGATAAATCGGGCTGTGGATGATATTTCACTGTTACTTTAATATACGCTGTATAAAACGTTTGGGGTTAGTAAGTATTATAATATTTAGATGTTAATACTTAGGATGCATCAATAAGAAGTCAACAAACTTATAAAAAAAGTAATGGTTAAGGTATTTATAATTTTACAAAAGATTACTTAATATTTAAACTCTATGATAAATGCATTATTATACATTATAATTGTTTTATTTTATCTTTATTTGTTCATCAAATCAATATATTAATATAAATAATAAAACACTGAAGGCTATAGTAATGATGGTTATAAATCAAATTAAACAAAAGTAAGTTAATAAAAATAATTATTATTATATGAATAATAATACCATTAATAATTTTATTATATGAATGCCAATTTTTACAATTGTTTGCATCATGTGATCAGTGACTGCAATAATGAAGATGAAAAGTCAGATTTGCCATTACAGCAATAGATGCATTTTAAAATATATTAAAGCATAAAACAAATCATTTAAATAACTGAAATGTTCCACACTATTGCTTTTTACTGCATTTCCAAACAAATAAATGGCCTGATGAGCATAAGAGATTTCAAAAACACTCACATTTCATACTAACCCCAAACATTTTAGCGTAATATGTAGTGCAGTATATATGACTTTATTTAGTGATTTATAGACAGCAAAGTAACTCACAATGATGCCCAGTAAAGTGCAGGATTTTGGATGACGAACAGGCGTACAGGCTCACTGTAAGATACAGAATGTTTGCAAACGCACACATCTCATTACATTAGTAAGCGTAATGCATTCAATTCCATTCACTACAAGCTCTGTAATGGATTTACTGTACTCACACAAACGCAAACACTGCAATGATTGAAGAAGTGATAAACAGTTGGGCGGCTAAAATAAGATAAACCTGGAACAAACATCCATACAAATCACTTTGTTTGCATTTTATTTGATACACTAGATATACACTGTATGTTCTGTAGTGCCTCTTCTTTAAAAATAGAGTTTCAATACCTTTCTAATGAAGGCATGTCGAACACTTATACTCTCCCATACACCAGTTGATGAAACGTCCTCTGCATCTCCTACACAAATAAAAATCATATTTGATTGTAAACATCATACATGTGGCTACCGGAGGTGTAAAGTAACAAATTACAAATAGTCAAATGACTGTAATTGAGCAGTTTTTCTTAGAAATTGTAATTTACTGAGTAGTTTTAAAATTGTGTTTTTTTACTTTCCCTTGAGTACATTTTAGCGCAGTATTGATACTTTTACTCCACCACTTGCCTTCAACCTGCAGTCACTACTTTATTTTTTCTTGTCTATGGGTATTAGAACAATTAGTCCTGTGATTCATGTCCAATCAAATCACACATAGAAAGAAAATCTCATCATAATGAACTACCTCAAGACATTTAGCACACTGTTTGGAAGCAAAAAAAAGTGTCCAAGAAGATGTCCAAAACCGTTACAAGCAATGACCGAGATACTTTTCATAGACTGCATGTCACTGATGAGAAGGTGATGGATGTTGACTGTCTCATGGCCAATAACTAAATGCACTACATAATGTTATGTTTACACACATGCACATATTGCATGTAAACACATAAGCGTTTTACAGCGTAATACTCACTACTCTTGGCTACTTTTAAAAAGGCTCCTGTTTACTCCTACTTTGAGTAATATTTACAACAGATACTTTTACTCGCACTATATTTTTGGGCAAGTAATGGTACTTTAACTTGAGTATGATTTTTCAGTACTCTTTTCAGCACTGGTGGCAAAAGTATTTTGACTCTTAAAAAACATTTTAATGCATAGTAATGGAAAAACATTTAAAGACCACTTGAAAATTATCTGGATTTAAAATATATTGAGTACATAATAAAATGTAACTTTTGCTTTATTGTGTAAAATACTGATGATGTTTCTTTTATCTTTATTATAAAAAAAAAGCCTGAATTGAAAACACCTTTGTATTATATTTGTATAAAGTAACTAAAAGGCGACATGTTTTAAGACAAAATAAATTAGTAATTTTTAGAAAATCTTCAGAAAAGTTAATAAATCCATACTTGAAATAAACCTGGTTTGCATTCGCAAGACATTTGTTACTCTGATCAGTTTTAATAGTATGTAAGTAATATAATATAGTATTTATATTTGAAATTTACAGTGAAATGTTACTCAATTTTATAGTGTACTAAATTTTAGAATTTTACTCAAACTCACACCCAATAAATTCAGTAAATCCAGAGAAACTAAGCAAATCTGTTTTCAGATATTAAAAGATAAAAATTTTATTTATAAAGCAGACTAATACCATGGTAAAAAATAAACAGTGAAAAGGTAAGTTGCACTGTGCAGAACACTTCTGGAAAATAAACTGAATTAAATGAACAAAGCATGTATTTTTGAAGTTCACAAGTACCAGACGATGCTATATAAATTACAAAAAATACTTGATTCTTACTGAGGTTGGAGGAAAATATCCCTGGTGCTATAAATGACGGCATCATAGATGGCATTGCTGTAGAGGGATATCCAGGTCCCTGCCAGAGCCCTGGCTGTGGGTGAATGCCAGCCTGTCCCGGCCCTGTGTAAACCCCTGGCTGAGCTGGAAATCCGTAGGGAGGGTATGGATAGGTTCCATGCTGCTGTGGGCCATAAGACTGCTGTCTGGACTCCTCATAACTTGGAGGCGGATCTGATTTTGACATTTTGATGCTCCTGAAACCAAAACCATGTTATTACATTTACACATTATTATAATAACATAATAAAGCAAAACACTGCAAGTGAA
Source organism: Danio rerio (assembly GCF_052040795.2). Lineage (NCBI taxonomy): Eukaryota > Metazoa > Chordata > Actinopteri > Cypriniformes > Danionidae > Danio > Danio rerio. Next base: position 11,195,991 of record NC_141029.1, read on the forward strand.
AACATTGTCGTGCGCCTGTCAAGATTTTGGTCATTTTGGGGTTTTCAAAACATCCAAAATACCCTCTTAGGTGTGTCTTTTGTCATATCATTTTGTGTCTGTAGATTTTAATCACAATCCATATGTTTTCTCAAAATGTTTTTTTTTTTTTCTCTCTCCCGTATGGACTCATACATATTTACATCATCAGCTTGTGTACAGGTTTTTAGAGAAGGATTTGTTCTTAAATTGTTTGCTATATTGCAACATTTTATACTTCAAACCATGCATTTTACACAATGTTTGTTTTTCTATCTTACAAGCTTTTCTGGAACACTATGCAGTGATTAAGATTCCCAAAATTATCTATAAAAAAAAAAAAAAAAAAAAAACTTACACTGTCAACAGTTAAATTAAAATGTTGATCCTCACTTCATCTGTTGTTAGTTTTTTAACCCGGAGTCGTATAAGCTCATTAGCTAGGCTATATAATGATTTGCTTATTTGAACGTAATATTTAGGAACTTATCAAAAAATGGTTCTTGTATTCTTGCATAATTACTGTTTCTCAATTCTTCTAAACAATAGGAAAGCTAATTACATGGTGATAACTGCTTTTTTTACCCTATTTGCCTGATTAATACCAATAATTTTCTTTATTTACAAGTACACACTGAAGTTATGGAATAATACAATGGTCAAACGCAGTGCAAGAAGACAGCAAAGTTATATAACGTAAACAAACCACTTTTATCACTTTAGTTAATTTTCTAGGACAAAACTAGCTCAAAATAAATCTTCTGTTTTGTTGGTGTGGCATCATCGTCAACATAATAAATAAATAAACATTTCTCTTACCCCGTTCACAAGAGCACTAATGAACCGAGCGCTCGCAGACTAAACTCTTTCTGCTGTACGTCAGTGACGCAGCGGTTATGCAGTGAGGGCGCAAGGTGCCCATTGGAGCGCTCTGATTGGCTGGAGCTAAGCAACGCTACTAGGAGTCCGTCTCCAGTTTCCAGGTTCAGTTCTCACTGGGCTCCGCTCAATATCTGTTTCCAGAACTAGTCTAGTCATCTTACCTAATTAGGTACCGGATTATGTGACATGTTTTGGTTTTGGAAGTGATCTAACTTCTTTTTTATTGACTTGAAAAGATGGATATGGGGTCTTTGGCACCGGACCATATCAACTTCTCTAAACTTTTCAGGATGGCTTAAAGTGTAAGATGTTTATGGTAATCAGTATTAGCTGTGAAACCATACAAACGGCGCTAAGACAACTAACGTTACTTGGGGTCCACAGTTTATTTTTAAGCAGACTGGAAAATTCGTTCAATTTGTTAATAAGGTTTTTAATAAGATTTAAAGAAAAATAAATATCTAAATAAATAAATAAATAAATAAATAAATAAATAAATAAATAAATAAATAAATAAATAAATAAATAAATATTAAATAATAATAAATATTATTTTATAAATAAAAATAAATATTAAAAATAAATAACGTTAAAATTTAGGTTAGTACATTTTGGACTGAAGAATGTGTGGTTCAAGTGTATTTTTATTTAGAATTTAATACATTAGATTATTATTATTTTTATTTGCATATATTTTTCTTTTTTTATCTCCATTTGAACATTTGAACTCAGGCATGTGTCAAGCCTATATTTAACAACTGTCTAGCTTCATTAAAAATGTTCTAAACTATTATTATCATAAATGTTCAAATATTATGTTAAAATGTTATAAAAATAGTCTGATTCACAGGTTTATTTGTGAATGAAATACCTGACATTCTTTGTCTTTGAACTGATACAGTAATGTCTGGGTTGTTCATGTAAATTCAGGTGCAAAATTAGGTATTGAGCTTCCATTACTCTTTTCCATTGTGCTAGCCATGGGTTATAGATTATAAAATGTATGGGTGTAACCGTAACGTCTGTCCATTTTTATAATTTAGCATTGGCGTTAAGGCAAAGAGTCTGAAATGGCCTGCAGAAGATCTCCTTATCCTGGAGTCAGAAACAGCCTTTAAATGTTAATATGATGTACAAGAGAATACCCCTTTTCTCTCTGTTCGCATGGACACAGCATCAATAGACATTTGTTTGTACATAATTAAGTATAATGCTTCTTAATAACAGCACTGTAGATGTTGTTTCTTTGTGGTACTAGAATTAATTAATTAATTAATTAATTAATTAAGAAACTGAAATGTATGTAAAGAATAGGAAAGAGCTGGAGATCTTGCCTGATGGATAAGACACAGTTGTGCTCATGCAGCAGCTATTCTAATCTATTTTTTGTCCAGACCTGCATTTCTGCTTAGCAGATTTCAGTCTAGACACAGTTTCTAAACACTACGATACACCTTTATAAAAGGCTCAAGAATATAATTAATTAAATCACAAAAACAAGAAAACACTTAAACCTTAAAAAGTATAAATGCAGTTTTGTTTACCGGCATGGATTTGTTAACATTAACGAATATCTGAGAACTGTGGATATTTGAGTATGTTGTTAAATTGTTGTAATTTTAATTATTAAACTTAGCTTTACATCAAACAAACGATTTAATTTTGTATTTAACGTATTGTGATATATTCTAAATACTATAATGTGCACACTAAATATTGATATTTAAATCTAAACAATCAATAAATTTGTGATTTTTTAAGTAATGTTTCACATTTCTTTAGATATGATGTTAAAAGTGTATTTTTAATGTATTGTCATTTTAACATATCTATGTAAGATAATAAGCATACACTCGAAGCAAGAAGAAATGCTTTTTAAACTTAAATGTAGTGAATTGATAATAATTTGTGTAGGTGCAATAACGTAAATATACCCGTTTGTCTAACAGAAAGGATTATGGTCTTTTATTATGAAACTTCTTATCCCGGCACTTCCGGAACTGCCACTGTGTGAGCTATTTGGGTTTAGGCTGCTGTCATGTTGATAACCTAGTATTTAGTGCTGTAAAGTGCTTCTTTTCTTAGGTTTTGCGTTTTGAAGTCCAGGATGAAAGAAAATACATGCATCAAAACGATTCACTGAAGGATCTCAGACACTTATTTCTGCTTGTTACTCCAAACTCAGCAGCCTTTTACAGCCTGTTGGTTTTGCCTTATACATATCTATAAGAAGTAAGCAAGCATGCTGAAGGCTGTCATTCTTATCGGAGGCCCCCAAAAAGGTGAGTAAACATCCGTCTGACTCTTTTCAGCAGTTCAGATTGACATCATAATTTTGGAGTGAATGGAATAATCAGAGAAATAAGAAACATGTTAAATGTAAACAACTTTCACCTGTGTTGTGTGTGTAGTGTATGTTTATTTTAATAGCATATATAATCAGTGAATATTTTAATGTATTTGTGTACATAATATCTCAAAACAATAAAAATATGCATTTTCAATAAAATAACTACTGAGTTCAATTTGTTTACTTCATCAAGGTAACTTATTAGGTAGTTGACAAGATGTAAATAATAAAGAAGCTTACATTTATTGATATTTTAAAATTTTGTTGGGCACATTTGTTTGAAGATAATTATTAAAAAACTTAATTGGCAGTGGACATCATATGTGTCCTAAAACGCATTTACATTTATGCGTCTAGCTCATGTTTTTTTTTTTTTTTTCTAAAGTGACATGCAAAAGAGGAACTAAAGTATTTTGTCAAGTATTTCAGTTCAACAATATTTTTATGTATATATGAGTCTGATTTTGTGATTTATTTAAACAGGGACCCGCTTTCGGCCACTGTCTTTTGAAGTGCCCAAACCTCTGTTTCCAGTGGCCGGAGTGCCAATGCTGCAGCATCACATTGAGGCCTGCTCTAAGGTAAAGTACTCATTTTACACTTTGAAAACAATATGATATATTAGCACATCAGTAATAATTTATGAAGGATGGTGTAACACCAATGACTGGAGTTCAGCTAAATATCCGATCAAACAAATGAGTAATGAGAATTATTACTTAATTGTTATTTCTAAAACATTGACAAACCTTAAAATTTTTAAACTTTCGTATCGAGATCAATATATATATATATATATATATATATATATATATATATATATATATATATATATATATATATATATATAAAACACACACACACGCACACACACACACACACTTGCTTCAAAATGGGAGAAGGTCTGCATTTGTGTACTAAATAATCTAAAATAATCTATGTTTTTTTTTGTTTTGAACAGCTTCCAAATATGAAGGAGATCTTACTCATTGGGTTTTATCAGCCCAATGAAGAACTAAACAGATTTTTGTCATGTGCCCAACAAGATTTTAAAATATCAATAAGGTATGTTTCTGTATAATATTTATATTTCACTTGTGTTTATTGTGTCATTCATTCATTCATTTTCTTGTCGGCTTAGTCCCTTTATTAATCTGGGGTCGCCACAGCGGAATGAACCACCAACTTATCCAGCAAGTTTTTACGCAGCAGATGCCCTTCCAGCCGCAACCCATCTCTGGGAAAAATCCACACACACTCATACACTACGGACAATTCAGCCTACCCAATTCACCTGTACCGCATGTCTTTGGACTGTGGGGAAAACCGGAGCACCCGGAGGAAACCCACGCGAAGGCAGGGAGAACATGCAAACTCCACACAGAAACGCCAACTGAGCCGAGGCTCGAACTAGCAACCCAGCGACCTTCTTGCTGTGAGGCGACAGCACTACCTACTGTGCCACTGCCTCGCCGTGTTTATTGTGTAAAAACTGAAAAGGTTTTGGGGAAAAAAAAGTGATGTACTGTATATAGTTAATGCGCTATTTGTATTACCAATTAGAAATGCAAATATAAATAAGATTTCAAATAACCTTGCAAAGTTACCATGCCCTTTTGCATAGATTTGTAGATTTTAGAATTATGTTTAGCCTTCTTTATGTTTTCCGTTTATATGGTACTTGACAATAAAGAGCAATAGTGCACCAAAAACTTAAAAATATTAAAAAGTAACTCTGCAAGTTTAGTGTCTTAATTAAAACCAAAACATTTCAGTAAATGTATCTTGTAGAAGCAGTTGTTGTTTATCCTTGTGGTCTGTCTCTGCATATTTTGTCAAGCCTTCAAGTTTTGCATTGAATGAATCTGCAAATCTGAATTTCTTTACCAATTTAAAGTATCAGTCATGATGATCCCAGACCAGCTAAACAGCCTCTGTTTCTGCCTGTCTCCCGCTATAGCCACACCCCTAACTCTCACTTTTGCTTGAATTGAACAGTGATTGAAAGATTTGAGTTGGCCACTCTCCATGTTTCTAGTGTGCCAGAGATGCGTGGTGTTTACACTTTTATAGGCGATATAATCTTCAAATGATGATGATGAGAATTTATTTTGATATTTAAAAACTGTAGCATCTTCACCTTAAATAAGCTTTACACTGATTGTCTGCAACCCCCCTCAGATATCTTCAGGAATATGCTGCTCTGGGAACTGGAGGAGGAATCTACCATTTCAGAGATCAGATCTTGTCTGGAGGTCCAGAGGCATTTTTTGTCATGAATGCTGACGTGTGCTCAGAGTTTCCTCTACCAGAGATGCTGGACTTCCAGAAGGAGCATGGAGACACCTACAGCTTTGTCATCCTCGGCACCACTGTTAGGAGTTATTTTATTTTGTATTTATGAATCCAAACATAGACATTTTATGACGCAAGACCAGCTAGCTGCTGGATTTCCGCTGGCCGACAATTATAAAACCAGATTTTTTAGTTATGGCTTGTTTTATTCCTGGGATATTGTAATCAATTCTTAATGTTTTGTTGTTATGTTGTTGTGCTTGTAAATCTAATGGACACACTTAAATTGTATGTTTTAGGCCAACAGAAAACAGTCCCTGAATTATGGCTGTATTGTTGAGAATGAGCAAACTGATGAGGTAAGTCTTTCATTTGCACATTAACATTTTATTTGAGTAAAACATAGGATTTCATCTATAATACTTTTTTAAAAGTAATTTTTACAGTTTAAAGTCTTAGTTTAGGCAAAATTCAAACTTAATCATCATTTACTGTCCCTCATGTGGTTCGAAACGTTTAGGAGTTTCTTTTTTTCTGTTGAACTCAAAAGAAGATATTTTGAAGAATGTTAGAACCTGCCATTGAATTCCATAGTAGGTAAAACGTTCTATTGGAGTCAATGGTTTCCAGCATTGTTCAAAATATCATCTGAGAGAAAACAACAGAGAAAGAACATTCTAAAATGTTTAAAACATGTGGAGAAAGAATAAATGATTATGGGATTTTCATGTTTGGGTGAACTATCCCTTAAAAGCAAATACAATTGCAACTCTCTCATCATATCTCCCAGGTCTTGCATTATGTAGAGAAGCCTGGCACATTTGTGAGCGACATCATCAACTGTGGAATATACCTGTTTACTCCGGAGATTTTCCAGCACATTGGATCAGTTTTCCAGAAGAACCAGCAGGAAATGTTGTTGTGAGTGGCACAAAACCTGCCAGGTTCTCCAGCGGAAGTGCATGCATACATACTGTATATATTTTCCCTCCTTGGTTCTTCATTTTTCTTTTTCCCCTTTAAATTTTTCCTGTCTGCCATCATTCTGTTTCCTGTTCCATCATCAGATATTCATACGAGGGGTAAGTTTGAACATGATGATGTAGAAAGAGGAACAAGTGTGACGTAGGTTTTGTAGTGATTGAACCTGCTTGTGTGGTCTTTGAACTAGATTCATATTGGCATGTTGCGGTGTGGTCACACAGGTTGGTTTTTAGTTTTGAACAAGTCATGAATATCATTTCAGGAAAGATGCTGCTTTTCTAGTACTTCATTTTAATGTACCATAGTGAAGTAAACATTTTCCAAAATAAAAAGATTTTGGTCAATTAAGTAAAAAAAAAAATATTCAATTTGCTTACCGTTTACTCTCTGCCAAGTTGTTCCAGACCTTTATGACTTTCTTTGTTCTGTTGAACCCAAAAGAAGATATTTTAAAGAATGTGATGGCCATTGATGGCTATAATACTATGCAAGCCAGTGGCTGCCAGATACTGGCATTATTAAACATGTCTTTTTTTGTGTTATGTATTATGTTTGACACACAATAAGATTGTTTGAAACATGTTGGAAACTGTCAACTAGTTAAATACATAGTAGAAAATAAAAAACAATGTAAGTCAATTGCTACTGGTTTTCAACATTCCTCAAAATATCATCTCCTATGATCGATTTGGAGCAAGTGAAGGATATAAAAATCTTTAAATAAATGTAATTTTTATTATAAAGTACTCATCTAAGAAAACTAACAATATTAAAATACATAGTTACTACATGACTAGCAATGCATTTTGAAAGTAGAACATTCTGCAAATGCTATTTCATCTTGGTTTAACACCATTCATCCCTATAATTAATTTCTACCTGCTTAGATTTCTCTTACTAATTATGTGTTCGTCCATCATAGTGTCATTTTATTTTATGTTGTTCTCTGTGTCTGAGAAAACAACATGACCACAGAGTGAAACAAGGACTTTTATTTTATGTTCTGCAGAGAGGAGCAGTCTAACGGCTGGCATCGAGCAGAGGTGATCCGTCTGGAGCAGGACATCTTCACTGCTCTGGCAGGGCAGGGCAAGCTTTACGTGTACAAAACAGACCGATTCTGGAGCCAGATCAAATCTGCTGGGTTTGTTCTTGACATAATTCTCTCAGTTATGCTCTTATTATGTTGCTGCATTTTGTAGTTGCTGTATTATGTTAGTGATTGTTATGTTCTACTTTCAGATCTGCGATTTATGCAAGCCGTTTGTATCTGAATCAATATCACAAGACACATCCAGAGAGGTTAGCTACTAATACAGAGGGAGGAGCAAAGACCAGAGGTAAATGTTAAGTGTAAATATTAAACTTGATTTATTTTGTTATTTATTTAAATTGCTCAGCATGCAGCTCTTTTAATTTTTTTTACTTACTTTTATTGTAGGAAATGTTTACATACATCCCACTGCCAACATTGATCCTACTGCTGTGGTGAGTGTTTCCGTCTGATAATTAATCAGATATTTGTTGCTAAAAGATTCAGAGATTTTGAGACAAGAGACCACACATTCACTATTGACTATTAACCATATACTAGAATATTATCTTGCTAAATAATAATAATGTCAATGTCAATTTTATTTATATAGCACTATTAAACACAACCAAAGGTTGACCAATGTGCTGAACAATAAATCACAAAGAACAAGTATAAAACTAAAGCTAAAACAAACAATTCTCACAAATAGTTATTATAGCTAAAAACAAACAATTCTCACTGATAAAATGCCAAATCAAAAAGGTAAGTTTTCAACCTAGATTTAAAAACAGACAGCAATGATATAGACCTTATACAGTGGGGCAGAGCATTCCACTAAGTAGGACCAGCTACTGTGAAAGCCCGGTCACCCCTGCATTTCAGCCTCGACTTTGGAATGTATAAAAGTCTCTGGTTTGATGACCGAAGAGACCGACCAGGCTGATGTTCAGTCAACAGGTTTGACAGGTAGGAATTAGCTAAGCCGTTTAGAGATTTAAAAACCAGGAGAAGAATTTTAAAAGTTACACGATAGTGCACAGGCAACCAGTGCAGAGAGCGCAGTACTGGTGTGATGTGGTCATATTTTTTGGTGCTGGTTAAAAGCCTTGCAGCAGCATTTTGAACAAGCTGTAGGCGGGATAGAGTTGTCTCACTGATCCCAAAATATAGCGCATTACAGTAGTCCAATCTTGAAGTAATAAAAGCATGAATTATTTTTTTCAAAATTGTTTCTTGATAAAATAGGTTTGACCGTTTATAAAAGTCGAAGCTGAAAAAAGCAGGATTTGACCACAGCATTAATCTGCTTATCAAGACTTTAGCCATCTTACTATATGCTTTAATACTAAAGCATATTACTAGCAAACTATCTGTTTGCACTTATAAAAAACAGTAATGGATTATTTTGCATGACAATATTGTAGATGCGCCCGATTAAATAAAATGTAATTTAGATTTAATTTGAATTGAAATATAGTTTTACCCGATTTCCTAAAACTCACCTTAATTACTATCAATAAGCAATTCAGATTTTATGAGGAACACTTACAATTTTATTAATAATGGCACATTTATATACAAAGCTTTTATTTGTTAATACACAATGAATTTAATTTAAAATAATTTAAGTAAAGAAGTATGAAAAAAATGTAATTCAGATCAGTCATTGTTCACAGTCATCAGCTTAAATGAGTTAATATTATTTTAACACTGTAGACTTGATGATGTTAAAAGAAACTCAGCAGTAAAGTGTTTATCATATTTTCAAAAGCTTTATACTTTGAATGGCTCTTTATACTATATATTTATACTTTGAATATACTTTATATTAAATATAAATAATATAATTACATATAATGTTTTTACATTAAAAAAAGATAAACGAGAAATTAATTAATTTGAAAAAATGGATATCAAATTTGTCCCCTTTTTTGTGTGATCTGGCATGACATTCTAATTCAAAGCTTATCTTTTGCCAATTTTGTCTGGTAGGCCTTGGTTTGGGCATCTCTGTTTTACAACAACATTCACTAAGGAATTAAAGATAAAAGGCATTATGTGTCAAACTTGTGTAGGTTTGCGCTCGAAGTGAGATTGGAATTACTGGCAATGTGTTTTTTATTCAGGCAGTTCAAAATATTCAGCTATATTACACACTACTTAAAGGTCCTGTGAAATTAAAATAAAGTTTTCTACATCAACACAAATCAGTGCAAGGCACTTAAAAAATTTGGAAAATTTAAAAAGCCTTTATTCACATGGCTAAATCTTAAAAAACCTATGTGTTTCGGCAAAGAACTGCCTTCATCAGGGTGACATGTTCATACTAGTATGTTAGTTTTAAGGATGTCTATAAGCAGGTGTGCTCCAAAACACTGACAACATTTGTTTTCAGAAGAAATAAACCTGACATAAACATCAAAAGCTTGCAGTTCGTCACTTCTGCCTAAATCAGAGGTGCCTAAACTTGGTCCTGGAGGGCCGGTGTCCTGCATATTTATCTCCAACTTGCCTCAAAACACCTGCATGGATGTTTCTAGAAAGCCTAGTAAGAGCTTGATCAGCTAGTCCAGGTGTCTGATTGTGGTTGGAACTAAACTGTCCAGGACACCGGCCTCCACGACACCCCTGGCCTAAATGGATCAACGTTTTTTCCCCACATCATCTCAAATTTTAGTGTTTCATAAAATCTTGACCAATCAAATGCTCTCGTGTATCTGACATGCCCCTCCCCCTTCAAGATGCTTATAATTTGCTCTTCATTGGATGTGCTTGAGCTCCACCACTCTCTTTGGCAGAGCTGTGATGAAACAAAACGCTATTGGCTATTCTTTAAAGGGGAGGAGCTACTATATGCCCTGTCCTCTCTTCATGATTTAGTTGAGATTATGTGGCATATTAACTAAACTGAGTCCATTTTATTAATGCTTAAATGTTTTTTTTTTTCTATTATTTTTTCCCCAGTTAGGTCCGAATGTGTCAATAGGAACAGGCGTAACGATCGGTGCAGGAGTTCGTGTGCGGGAGTCCATCATCCTTCATGGTGCTACCTTACAAGTGAGTTCAAGCCCCATCCACTCTTTTTTTCCTCCATGTTGCTTTTTGTCTGCCATTTGAACCCAATGACTCGCATCGCAATATGCAATATATAACCTGATGGTGTGTGCTGTAGGATCACAGCTGCGTGCTGAACAGCATTGTGGGTTGGGAAAGCACCATTGGCAAATGGGCCAGAGTGGAGGGAACTCCCAGTGACCCCAATCCTAATGACCCATACGCCAAAATTGACAGCGAGACGCTCTTCAGAGATGGAAAGCTAACTCCTTCCATTACAATTCTAGGTAATTGTGTAGGACGTCATCATGAATGTATTATGTATTCGAAAGCGATTCATCTAATGTGATTTTCTCTCTCAGGCTGTAATGTAAACATCCCGTCTGAGGTCATCATACTCAACTCTATCGTCCTGCCGCACAAAGATCTCAACAGAAGCTTTAAGAACCAGATCATACTGTAGTTCCACTATTGTGAGTAGTTTGGGCATTTGGATATAAACAAAAAAAAATAAAAATGTTATGGTTTAGATGTTAAAATGTTTGGTGATGTGTAGAGTGCAGATGGATTTACCAGATGTGTTATGATGCCAAAGCTGGATAAAAAGAAACATAAGAAAAGTGTTTTTGAAATGACTTGAAATGTTTTATTTGCTGTTGGCTCGTGGCAATGAAATGTCAAAATGAAATGCTATTTGTGAACTCTGTTACCATTTTTTTTCAGCAATGAATATATGTAGCACAAAAAAGGGAAGACAAATGGTAAAATCTTGTAATTGCAGACCAGCCGTGTTGGTAATTGTTTTGAATAATTGATGTTTCTGTGACTGCTCCCTGTATGAAAGCTGAGCAGAGTGCAAGATTTAGACATCGGCAATAAATTATATTTTGATTAAGTCACAAAGGGTAATAAAGGGATTCACTGCTGCCCTTGTAGAAATCACAGTCTGTATTTATGGTTTAAGAGCTACATGAGCATCAATTATTTTTTACCTAACCTTGACGGTTGAGACAAATTAACTAAAGACTTCACATCATTTTTTCAGAGGTGACAAAAAAAAAATTTCTAAGTTTAACAACTGATAAAATTTCCCACAGCTTTTCATTTATACAGTATACCATGAATACTTATGTATATTTAAATTGTTACATAATTTATAGTTTTACACTACATAAAACTGTGTACACTCACCAGCCACTTTGATAGGTACACCTGTCCAACTGCTCGTAAACGGAGATTTTTAATTAGCCAATCACATGGCAGCAATTCTATGTAGACTTTTGGACATGGTCAATACGATCGGCAGCAGTTCAAACTGAGCATCAGAATGGGGATGAAAGATAATTTCAGTGACTTGGAACGTGGCATGGTTGTTGGTGCCAGATGTTCTGAGTATTTCGGAAGATTGCTGATCTACTGGAATTTTCACCCAAACCATCTCTAGGGTTTACAGAGAATTGTCTGAAAAAGAGATAATATCCAGTGAGCAGCAGTTCAGTGGGTGCAAATGCCTTTTTGATATTAGAGGAGAATGGCCAGACTGGTTTAAACTAATAGAAAGGCAACCGTAACTCAAAAAAAAAAAAAAATACTTGTTACAACCGAGGTATGCAGAAGAGCATCTCTGAATGCACAACACGTGCAACCTTGAGGTGGATTGGCTACACCAGGTGCCACTCCTGTAAGCAAGAGCAAACAAGAAACAATTCACACAGGCTCACCAAAATTGGACAATAGAAGATTGGGAAAACATTTGCTGGTCTGATGAGTCTCTATTTCTGCTGCAACGTTCGGAAGGTAGGGTCAGAATTTAGCGTCAGCAACATAAAAGCATGGATCCTTCCTGCCTTGTTTCAGCGGTTCAGTCTAGTGGTGGTGTAATGGTGTGGGTGATATTTTCTTGGCACATTTTGGGCCTATTAGTACCATTTAAGCATTGAGTCAACGCCACAGCCTACAGTGCCTGATTATTGTTGCTGACCGTGTGCATCCCTTTATGACCACAGTATACCCATCTACTGATGGCTACTTATAGTAGGAAAATGCACCATGTCATAAAGCACAAATCATCTCAGACTGGTTTCTTGAACTTGACAATGAGTTCACTGTACACAAATGGCCTCCACAGTCAACAGAACTCAATCCAATAGAGCACTTTTGGAATGTTTTGGAACAGGAGGTTCGCATCATAGATGTGCAGCCAACAAATCTGCATCCACTGCAAGATGCTGTCATGTCAATGTGGACCAAAATCTCAGAAAAATATTAACAGTACCGTGTTGAATCCATGACATGAAGGATTAAGGCAGTTTTGAATGTAAAGGGGGTCCAAACGGATATTAGTAAGGTGTACCTTATAAACTGGCCATTGAGTGTATGTATGCATTTTTCCATGTAGAATATATATATATATATATATATATATATATATATATATAGATATATATATATATATATATATATATATATATATATATATATATATATATATATATATATATATATAGATAGATAGATAGATAGATAGATAGATAGATAGATAGATAGATAGATAGATAGATAGATAGAAATACAATGTATACACACACACACACACACACTAAGTACATATTCTGTATTACATACATAGTGTGTGTATATATAAACACACACAGTAAGAAGTACAGGTCAGATTTAAAAAAACAAAAAAAAATTATCTGTAAAGCTGCTGACGTATTCGTGTTTGTATGAATGGAGTCTATGGGGAGACAAGTCCAGTGTGACCGCAGCTTTACACTGAATGATTTCACTCAAATGATATTTTCACTCAAACCTTCACAAATATAATTATTTTTCACTTATATTTAACAGCTTTCTATGCATATAAAATCCTTTTTGTAAATTTTATTTGATGGCACCAATATGGGGTACACATGAACGCTTCTTAGGGCTCTGCTGCAGACACTGTCCACCCATTTATGGATTCTTAAAAAAATATATAAACATATATATTACTACACAGAACATGAATTCATCTGCTTTATTAAATATACTTCTTCACCATGTGTTTAAGCCACATTTAGATAGTTTGCAGGACATTCCCATACATAATTATATTTACAAATGCACTGAAACATTCTACAGAAAAAAAGTTTAATTATTATTTTTTTCTTTTTTGTGGACAGACTTGCATTCATACATTTTCTGAGGTACGATATAAAGTGCTGAAGTGAAAATTGTCCCAGTGTAACATTTTGTTACAAAAAAACAAAAACAAAAAAAAAAACGCATCATTTGGGGGATGTGAAGAATTTCTTTTTTCCGGGTTCATTTCTTGGTTTGCTTCTGAAAATAAAAGAATAAATAAAAGAATGGTTATGAAAACCTTCAGGATATATTAAGATTTACGGTAACACTTTACAATAAGGTTCATTAGTTAATGCATTTACTAACATGAACTAATCATGAACAACACTTGTACAGCATTTATTAATCATAATTGAACATTTACTAATGCATTATTAACATTTAAGTCTGTGCTTGTTAACATTAGTTAATGCACCATGAGTTAACATGAACTAACAATGAACAGCTGTATTTTCATTACCTAACATTTACTAACATGAATAAATACTGTAGTAAATGTATTGTTCATTGTTTGTTCATGTTAGTAAATGGATTAATTAACATTAACTAATGAACCTTATTGTAAAGTGTGACCAGATCTGCATTAGGAATAATAGCTTACGGGTTATTGAAAGTGCCACCAAAGTGCTTTATCCGACCCTTGATTGAGCCGCCGGATGTAGTTTTACAGTATTTGCTCAGCTCAGGAGAGGTCAGAGGTTTGAATATCTTATCTGAAGTACACAAATGATTTGAGGGGAAAAAGCAACATCGTAAAATACAATTAAACAAGACTGAGGTTATGTTTGATTATAACAGTCTTTAAAATGGCATTAAATATACACTAAACAAGCAAGGAATTTAACCCTTACAGTATATAATCAGTTTAACTCAACAAATGTTGGATATAGATGCATGTACCTCTGCTAGTGCTTGGACAGACACTAGCGATGTTGGTCTCGATCACAGGAGGGTTGACTGGATCATTTTCCTCAGCAAGAAAACCTTCCCAGAAATCTGAGGGGAAGGACAGTAAGCGAGCTACTACCTGTTTAAAGAAGACAGTCAAATCACCTTTGTTGTTATAATGCTTTAACTGGGTTATTACAATTAACTGAAACTAAAGTCATTGTTATTAATATACATGTTAACTGAAGAGAAAGTGCTTTATTTCAGCTAGTTTCTAATAAAATATGACTGGCTTTCAATTTAAATCTATCAATTTGGATTTAATACATTGAAACACCAACTTATTTGGTTGCTCGACTGATATGGAGGACTAATAGTAGCTATGTGGATATAAGGAGACATCTTTGGTTTTCTTCTGGTCACAAAGTTGAAGAATAGCTCCATTTACATCTGCCTTATAATTTCGAGATGTGAAGTTCTTTGGTGAGCTGTAAATATCATTCAGACGTAATTATGCATTTCTTTGGCAACACCATCAACTTTAAATGAAATGAATCAGGGCGATCAGGTAGTTTAGTGCTTGTGCGGGTTTATGTCAAAGAAAATTCACTCATTGGAAGTTGTAATTACAAATTGTAAGAGGATGTGAATCACTAGTTGGAATTACTGTAATTACAAGACAATGTGAATGCAGCTGAATGTTCAACTTTCATCACTGCCCCAGTCAGCAAATCAACTCATTACATTACATTCAGTTAAAGTTTTGTTCTTATGCACTACTGTCAGGATCATTACATACATAATATTTCTGAATATCCTTTCAAATTAAAAGCATGCACAGTAAAATAAACATTTTCGTAAACATATTTTCAGCACATTGGTTACATTTTAAAGCCCTTATTATGCATTAAAAAGGTCATATTTTGGTTTTGGCCGTCTCCAACAACAGGCTGATATGCATGCAAGGTCAAAAATCACATTCATTGTCTAACAATATGCATTTATTTTTACCTAATTATCCGAACGACTCCCATATGATTCATTTAGTAATTCATTTGTTCACAAACCCCTCCTTTCCAATATGCTAATCTGCGCTAATTGGTCTGATGAACCAGTCTGTTACGATTGGTTGACTGTATTCAGCACGAAACAGAGAGAAACGCCCACCATGACTTATAATTGTTGAAGTAGCCAGAGTGCAGAGTATATGTGTGAGCCCAATGCAGGAGTGCATTAAAGCAATGCAGTTTAACACTAGCATATTGCTCTAGTCTTAACCATAATTTGAAACAACAACGCACATTCAGTATTAATTCACACAGTGGCAAAAGCTGAAATATTTTGAAACTTGACTGCTGCACGCATGTCGAAACAGCTGATGGTGGCCATAGCAATAACAAACGGCAGAGGATCACCAGCTCACAAACACATTTACATCTGTAAAGCAAGTAAAGGTTTATTTACTTACTTTAGTTTAGTTTATTTTATTTACTTTTACTTATTTACTTATGGGTTTGTATTCAGTCAGCATATCTCTAAATACATTACAGATATGCTGACTGAATACAAACCCAACAGATCACTCAGATCTTTAGGATCATATAAACTAGAAGTTCCAAGAGTTCAGTCAAAGCAGGGTGAATCAGCTTTCAGCCACTATGCCCCTTGCCGCTGGAGTCAGCTTCCAGAAATGATCAGATGTTCTCCAACATTAGGCATATTCAAATCAAGACTGAAAACACATCTGTTTAGCTGTGCCTTAACTGAATGAGCACTGTGCTACGTCCGACAGATTGCACTATTATGTTTTTTCTCTTCTTCTTTATTCTTTTATATCACATTTTACCTGTTTTGTGTTTTTTTTACTCATTTTTAATGTTTTTTTTATTTTTATTTTACTTGTTTCTTTTATACTTGTTTATGTAAAGCACTTTGAATTGCCACTGTGTATGAAATGTGCTATATAAATAAACTTGCCTTGCCTATTTATAAAGCGCCTTTCCCAGACATTGAGTCACAAAGTGCTTTACAATAAGATAAAACAACTAAAAGAACCCATGACAATAAAAGAAAACATGTTAAAACATATTAAAATTCATTAAAAATCCAAATACAGAAACACTAATGCCGTTTAATAAAAGCTAGACCAAAAAGGTGTGCCTTTAAATGCTTTTTAAAAAATTCAACTGATCCCAGATTTCTCATAGCTATCAGGAGAGAGTTCCAGAGCCATAGGGCCACCACATAGAAGGCCCGGTCACCTTTAGTCTGGGAATGGCTAACAGGGTTTGCCAGAAGACCTCAGAGACCGGCTACATGAGTAATTGCCTAATAGATCTTGAATATACAGGGGTGCTTGACCATGCAGAGCTCTATATGTAATGACCAGAATTTTAACATTTACTCTAAAACTGATAGGAAGCCAGTGAAGTCCCTTAAGCATAGGAGTAATGCTTGACCTCCTACTGGTGTTGGTTAAAAGCCTCGCCGCTGCATTCTGCACAACTTTCAATCGATCCATAGAGGATTTGTTCAGACAAGTGAACAGAACATTACAATAATCCAATCGAGAAGAGATAAAGGCATGGACAAGCATCTCCATCTCTTCCTTTGACACAAAATCTCTGATTTTTGATGTTCCAGGGGGAAAAAAGCATGCACGAACAACATCAAAGGTGACACCAAGATTTCTAATATCATTGCAATTTGAAGATGACAAACCCCCAAAAAACCTGCCTGATCATTGGGGTGATGCTATCCGGAGCAAAAATTAACATTTCTGTTTTATCAGGGTTCAGTTGCAGAAAATTGTCTGCCATCCATTTGTTAATGGAGACTAAATAATCCTGCAAAAGAGACAGTTTGTCTAGCCAGTCAGGGCTAAAAGAAAAATATAATTGTACACCATCTGCATAGCAGTGGTAAGTTATATAAGATATAACTTTAAAACTACTAATAATCTTGCTGAGAGGGAGCATATATAGATTAAAAAGAAGAGGGCCTAGGACAGAACCTTAAGGCACACCACAGGACAGAGGAACAGAGTCTGACATATGAGTTCCTATGGACACAGAAAAAACTCCTTTCAGCAAGATATCGAGGCAGCAACCATTTTTTAAATCACACTTACCAACACATTTGTTGGTAAGTGTGATTTAAAAAATGGTTGCTGCCTCGATATCTTGCTGAAATAATATTGCATTAATCACCAGAACTTTCACTCAATGTTCACTCATCTTCAGTCATGATCAATCCCACACACACCTGCCCTTTGCTAGCATTTGAAAGGAAAGGCACATTCATGTTTTACCGGATCTGGCACTTCATATTTGGTATTGTTTTATGTCAATGTCGATTCTCCTTCAGCTTAGTCCTTTTATTCATCCGTGACAGCGGAATGAACCACCAACTTATTTAGCATATGATTTTACACAGCGGATGCACTTTCAGCTGCAACCCAGTTCTGGGAAACACATTTACACACTTGCACTGTGCCCAATTTAGCTTCTTCAATTCACCTGTACCGCATGTCTTTGGACCGTGGGGGAAAATCGGACCACCCGGTGGAAACCTATGCGAACACAGGGAGAACATGCAAACTCCACACAGAAATGCCAACTGACCCAGCTAAGACTCCAATCAGCAATCTTTTTGCTGTGAATACCACGGAGCCACTTGAAACGCGGAGCATGGGACAACGCACTTAAACACATTAAGACTTTCCTTCCTTCAGGCACGCATGTAAAGAATCACCTTCAAGTTTTCTTGCTACTCACTCTGGGTTGTGTGTTCGTATCTCTCATAATGGTCATAGGAGAAGGTTCTGACATTGCGTGGCCAATGATTGTAGGTCCAAACACTCTAGATAAGTTATTCAGATCCATCTGACACAATGGACTCTGCATCACCCTAAAAAAACAGAAGCAAACAAGACAGCATGCTTTAAAATAAGCTTAAAAAGAGCAGAACTGTCAACATACGTTTATTTTACCTCTGTAAATGCAGCATTAGGAAGGCCAGGGTGTCTCTGTTAGGCTGCGGCAGCTCTCTGATAGTCTTTAATAACGTTTCTACGCTCTTGTCTTCATCAGCCATCTCTGAGAGTGAAAAAATGACTTAGTTTGAGCCAGCCACTGTATCAGATTCAATTACGCTGCATCGCAAAGGCAATGAATCAGATATTATGGATGAATTAATCAGTTTAGCAACTTTTTTGACTTTCACAAGGCAGGTACAAAAACACCTGTAGCAGCGCTGCGTTATGAAGGACTTGCTCTCATTTACATGCTATACAGGCATTCCTGGCCAAGGAAATTAAACAATATGGCTCTCCCCATGACATCCAATCCAATTTATAATTTAAAAGGGAGGTACTTTACCCTGGAGTCATCCTGAATCTATGAGGGCTAAGAAAAAAAAAAAACTCCGTAATAATAGCAGAAGCACCCTGACTGCTCCTAAATCTGCCACTTACCCTCCATTCAGAGGCGATGACTGAAATTAAAACGCTGGAATAGACAAGCGCTGGTTTGGGAGATAGCGTTCGACATTGATTGTTTCCGAGTCATCAGGGACTTGTCAACTATATCAGAAGTAATGGGAAATAACCATCCGCCCTAAATGAATGAGGGTAGCAAACGTCCTCACGCCTCCGGCATACACAAATGCCAGACGCCAGCTACAGAAGCCACCCTCTGCAAAATTGCAACCATTTTGGATAATCTAGTCAGGCTGCTCGAGGAATACCAAATTTTGAAAGTCAAATTGAGGCTATTAATGTCAGGATAAGATTGGTCTCCTGATGGACTCGATGATGATTCAGGGGAAAAAAAGTTTTTAGGGGGGTAAGGATAAGATGTTCAGGACAGACTGTGTTCAAATCAACTGTACCATAATTGGCAGTTTTTTTCTTTTTGTTCTGAAAAGTTTGCATCCAGCATTGTAGTCAAGTCCTGCTCTTCTGAATTTGTGTGCAGGATAAAACCCGAGTCATGTTGGAACCTTGCCCAGTGCAACATTTGTGTAGGTAGTTTTACTATCTGGCTCAGTTAGCAAAGATATTTTTATCCATCCATCCATGTAAAAATGCATACTGTATATTGAGTCATTAGGTGCACAACGCAAGTAAGAATAGCAGTACAAATGTGCACCTTAGTATTGTAGTAGGCTACAATATAAAACAAAATGATATATAAAGAAATAAATACCACATTTAGTGAAAATTACAATGAAGCCCTTCTTACATCTACCCCTAAAATGAACATCTTCTCATTAAAGACTGTTTAGCCATTTTATATTTTCACTTTTTGAATATTTAATACTATTTTACTTGCGGCTGTGCACATAAAATTAACGACAGCATAGAAAACGAAAGTAAAACCAAATCCCAGACATTATTAGATTAAAGAAACCCCAGCTTGATGGGAAAAGGTGCAGGTCTCAGTGGGTCTGCAGAGCACGTGACACTTTCTGTGGGAGTGTTGACAGTTCCCGCGCACAATTATGAGAACAAGTATGAAAGAATATTCTTCCATTACTTAATTGATCACGAATGTTTGTTTATTTTGGGTGGATACAAAAAAAAAAAAAATGTGTAACTAAATATAGTTGGGTGACTGTTAACATACAGTTGAAGTCAAAATTATTAGCCCCCCTGTTTATTTTTATAGCCCCCCATGTTCATGAGTTATTTTCTCATTTATAATTACTGATTAATTTTTATCTTTGCCCTGATGAAAGTAAATAATATTTGACTAGATAATTTTTAAGACATTTCTATACAGCTTAAGGTGACATTTAAAGACTTAACTAGGTTAATTAGGTTAACTAGGCAGGTTAGGGAAATTAGGCAAGTTATTGTGTAACGATAGTTTGTTCTGTAGACTACTGAAAAAATATAGCTTAAAGGGGCTAATAATTTTGTCCTTAAAATGGTGTTTAAAAAAATAAAAACAGGTTTTATACTAGCTGAAATAAAACAAATATGATGTACAACAAATGTAATATTTCATAGTTTATATAAAACTATGAAAATATAAAATATGAAATAAAAAAAAATAAAAAGTTTCTCCAGAAGAAAAAAAAAAAATCAGACATAATGTGACAATTCCCTTGCTTTGTTAAACATAATTTTGGAAATATTTAAAAAAAGAAATATTTTTTTAATATTTCTGACTTCAGCTGTACCTGGGCGGCCTGTCCAAGTAAAGTCTATGTGTGGGAAGCACTGTGAAATGCTTATGGAATAGTTTTTTATGGTTTGAATGTGAAAAAAAAAAAGAATTTTATTTCATTTTATTCTCATTTGTAAAAAAAAAAATAATAAAAATAAAAATTAATAAATATTAATATAAATATAAATATATATATATATATATATATATATATATATATATATATATATATATATATATATATATATATATATATATATATATAGAGCAGTCAATTATTTTAATGCAAAATAAACTTTAGTAGGCTGTATGACATGGCGCTCGAATACAAGCTGTTTTTTTTTATTGTTCAGTAAGGTGCCTGAATTCATTTTTGGGAGGGGCCTACACAGTTTCTGCTACACCACTGCATATTAGTACCTAAAAAGTACAAAGGCATACCTATTAAACAACGCTTGTACCTTTATTTTTGAAAATGTTATGTGAAAAGAATCGGTACTGGAAAGAGTGGATTCAAACTTAAATCAAAAATTACCACCACACATCTCAAACTCGTGTTCATCACTCATATGTTCATTATAGAGTATCAATAAATATCCTCTGACAGTATTTTGCACATAGATTAAACAGACACTACAGCACAAAAACTTACCAGAAGCTTCCATGAAGGTTCTGTGAAGCTTAAATGTGATGAGAGGCTCACTGAGTTTCCTCAGGAAGTCTTTGAGGAGCCCGCAGACAGCATGAACCTCATCTACTTTGTGAAGCATCAGTGGGCCTTTCCCGTAAAGATACTTCTCCCTCAGTTCCTTCACCTGCCGCTCTCCCCCTGGCACTCTGTAAATGCCTTTCTACACACACACACACACACACACAAACAGACACATCACCCATATGCACTTTCACTGAATGTTGTAATGTGCTGCAATAGGATAGAAAAGACTTAACTCCTTATTAACTCCAAATTAAGCTCAATTACACAGCACTGCCTTGCAAAAGCACTGTAATTATGCTTTCAGTGAGAAACTATCCTTGTGTTGGTGTATCATTTGGTAAAAAACACCTCTTCAAGTCCTCGTCTCTCAATTTCATGAACGCACTGAACAATGATAGAGGGAATCCTTGGACGTGTGGAAGGGGCAAAGCTCTCTAACGTCTCCTGAGAAGGAGAAACAGACACAAGGTCTTACCATTTCCTTTTTTTTTACACAAGGATGTGTACGTATGGAGGTTGACTACCTCATTGGGGTGTGATGAACCATGAGCATTAGGACTGCACCTCTCTGGACACAGGTGTTTACACTCAGGATGGCTCACCACTCGACAGTCTCGGCATTTTACAGCTAGCTTTCCAAACCGAATGCGTTTTCCACAAGGCATGCATGTTTCAGGGCGAATCACCTGAAACAAAATGTAAAACAAGGAACTGTTATTGAAATCATTTATGATAGCTGTTTGAAAAGAGCATTGTTTTATTCTAACTAACAACTTTTTTTTTCAAATGGTAACATTCAGAGTATTTTTTGACAGAATAACTTTGTCTAAAATAAAACTTATTATTATTATTATTATTATTAACATTATTTACTAAAATGTTGAATACATTCCTTACCATATTTGTTTTGGGGACAAAAGCAGCACTTGTGAAATTCATTTTGTAATATGGTTTTTATCATTTGCTATAAATAAGATCAATATCATACAGGGGCAAAAAAGATTTTTGTAAGCTATAACATAATCTACTCTCAGTGGCCACTTTATTAGAAACACCTTACTAGTATCTGGTTGGACCTCCTTCTGCTTTCAGAACTGCCTTAATCCTTCCATGGATTCAACAAGATACTATAAATATTCCTCAGAGATTTTGGTCCATATTGACATGATAGCATCACACAGTTGCTGCAGATCCATGATGTAAATCTCCCATTCCACCACATCCCAAAGGTGCTCTATTGGATTGAGTTCTGTTGACTGTGGAGGCCATTTGAGTACAGTGAACTCATTGTCATGTTTAAAAAACCAGTCTGAGATGATTCACGCTTGATGACATGGTGCGTTTTCCTGCTGGAAGTAGCCATCAGAAGATGAGTACATTGTGATCATGAAGGCATGGACATGGTCAACAACAATACTCAGGCACTGTAGGCTGTGGCATTGACACGATGCTCAATTGGTACTAATGGGCCCAAAGTGTGCCAAGAAAATATCCCCCACACCATTACACCACCACCACAACCAGACTGAACCGTTGATACAAGGCAGGGTGGATCCATGCTTTCATGTTGTTGACAGCAAAATCTGACCCTACCCTCCGAACGTTGCAGCAGAAATGGAGACTTATAAGACCAAGCAATATTTTTCCAATCTTCTATTGTCCAATTTTTGGTGAGACTGTGCGAATTGCAGCCTCAGTTCCCTGTTCTTAGCTGACATGAGGGGCACCTGGTGTAGTCTTCTGCTGTGTCAGCAGTTTCTGAAATACTTAGACCAGCCCGTCTGGCAAAAACAAACATGCCATATTCAAAGTCACTTAAATCCCAATTCCCCATTCTGATGCTTGGTTTGAACTGCAGCAGATCTTCTAGACCATATCTACATGCATGTAGTTGCTGCCGTGTGATTGGCTGATTAGTAATTTGCGTTAACGAGTAGTTGGACAGGTGTATCTAAAGTGGCCGATAAGTATAATATAATATAATATAATATAATATAATATAATATAATATAATATAATATAATATAATATAATATAATATAATATAATATAATATAATATAACCTAACATAATATAATATAATATAATTTAATATAACATAATATAACATAATATAATATAATATAATATAATATAACATAATATAATATAATTTAATATAACATAATATAACATAATATAATATAATATAATATAATATAATATAATATAATATAATATAACATAATATAATATAATATAATATAATATAATATAATATAATATAACGTAACATAATATAACATAATATAATATAACATAATATAATATAACATAACATAATATAACATAACATAATATAACATAACATAATATAATATAATATAATATAATATAACATAATATAACGTAACATAATATAACATAATATAACATAATATAATATAATATAATATAACATAGCATAATATAACATAATATAATATAATATAACATAATATAATATAATATAACATAATATAATATAATATAACGTAACATAATATAACATAATATAACATAATATAACATAACATAATATAATATAACATAGCATAATATAACATAATATAATATAATATAACATAACATAATATAACAAATATAATATAACATAATATAATATAATATAATATAACATAACATAATATAACAAATATAATATAACATAATATAACATAATATAATAATAATATAATATAATATAACATAATATAATATAACGTAACATAATATAACGTAATATAATATAATATAACATAATATAATATAACGTAACATAATATAACGTAACATAATATAACGTAACATAATATAACATAATATAATATAATATAATATAATATAATATAATATAACATAACATAACATAATATAATATAATATAACATAATATAATGTAACAAAATATAATATGCAATAGAGAATTTCTATAGTTTTATTGTAAATTAGGAACGGATTACGATTTTTATTTTTAAAATTGAACATAACCCATAATTTTTTTATATTATCATATTTTGACAACTTAACCCCTTATCCTTCATCTCACTTATTTTTTCCATGGATTTTTATCTTAATATTTTACTTATTATTATATTTACTTAATATTTTTTTCTAAGCACAGAATTATATTTGCTGCAGTTTCCATTCACCACCAGTTTAGGTAAGGTACATTATATTATGCTACATTACATTGTATTTTAGAAGAGTCCAATACACGTTAATGCCAGACATAAAAACCTCACAACACATTGAGAGGAGCAGAAGATCTTCCTACTGTTTTCTGCTGGAACACATGCTGCACAGTTTTCTCCACAGTGGGCGTGAGGTCCTGGAGGACGGCCGGCTCCACGGCGCTCACCTCCATTTCAACCATCGTCTCAGCCTGGATGACTTCACTGTGAGCCCACACAGATGTTTGTTCTGCACGCAGGACTCCGCTTAGTTTGGGAAGGTTAGATTGTGTCATTAAAAGTGGGGCCTCTAAGGCTTATTTACCAGCAACAGAGGAAAAATGTTCATTTCTGAGAGCTCTGGATGGATGTTCTGGAGCCTCCTGGGTTATGTCTATTACCATGTGAATCTGACTTCCAGTCTCTGGAGTACTGACAGACGCCTTCACAACCGTCGTCTCGATTTCCTAAGCACAAACACACAGACACACACACACAAAAAAAATTCATTTGAAGCCAATCATTCTTTCCGCAGGAATGCAATGCCCTTAGAGAAGCATAACAATTGGTTATCTAACTTGTGTCCACGTTCCTGGCAACAAGGACAAATGTAGTTTCTCAAAGTGCCAAATTGCTTTGCTTCTCTCTCAGTGATCAGTGGCAGCTGAGAAGGAGTGATAGGAGTCCCGTGGAGGGAGACACAGAGGACATGGTCCACTGCCGCTCTCATCTGAGCTGAATTTCAGTGGGTGTGGACAACACGGGGGACTGATGAAGGAACGAGTGGATGAGAAGTGACACTAGACTAACCTACAGAGGGAATATGATCCCTTAACTAATAGAAAGTAAGAAAAAAATAATGAAGGAGGTTGTACGTTACAGGAGACAAACCTCATGATTCGCTAACTGTGCTACAATTCCCAGTGATATCCAAGCCAAGAGAGGACGTTTGATTCTGAGGTAAATGACCAATTTAGAATCAATTAAGATTTTAAATATGGTGACTTTAAGGGTCTGTTCACAACTGGTCACTTCATGCATTTTCTCAAAATGCAAAGCTATCCGACTTGTGAAAATGGTTCCATTTACATTTGGCCACATAAATAAGTCTCTGCTTAACAGAAAAACAGCAATTGTTCTGTGCTAAATGCACATTTATTTGGGTACATCAACTTAAGCATCAAATAACTCATTCAATAACTCATTTTCACTTACTCTGATTCATTTAATTTCTATATACAGTTGAAGTCAGAATTATTAGCCCCCCTGTTTATTTTTCCCCCAATTTCTGTTTAACGGAGAGATTTCTTCAACACATTTATAAACATAAGTTCTAATAACTCATTTCTAATAACTGATTTATTTTATCTTTGCCATGATGACTAAATAATATTTGACTAGATATTTTTCAAGACACTTCTATACAGCTTAAAGTGACATTTAAAGGCTTAACTAGGTTAATTAGGTTAAGTAGACAGGTTAGGTTAAATAGGCAAGTTATTGTATAATGATGGTTTGTTCTGTCTTATCGAAAAAAAAAAAAAATAGCTTAAAGGGGCTAACAGTTTTGACCTTCAATTTGAAAATCACAATTTAAAACTGCTTTTTTTCCACGCGAAATAAAACAAATAAGTCTCTCCAAAAGAAAAAAAAACAGGAGTTCATATGCAAAAGCTGCTAAACGCCATTTACGCCAAAAATGAGCTAATGACATTGAGCAAATGCTTTAGGCATGTAGCACATGTCAAACAAGTATTTTTGCTTCAAATCACCTAAAACGCAGTGTCAGCACATTCAGAAATAACAGTTTGTATGCAAAAACCTCTAAACGCCACTTGTATTTAACAGCAAAAGCTGCTTTGTCCAGAGAACCAATCAGAAGCCGCATTTCGAATCATGTTTTTAATGAAGCAGCATGCTGATACGCCTGTTTTATTGTGATTCAGAGTTAGATTTTAAAAGACGGAGTTTGATGAGTTGCATAAACCTGTCCGACTGACACTGATGGGCAAATGAAAATGTCCTTTACCTCAAAACTGTGCATTATAAGAAAAAGAAAACACTGTACAGTCGGAAGTGTAACTCTGTTTCCTGAAAGACAAAGTTAAGATGCTGTTCTTTTATCGTAAATGGATGCTGTGAGGATATACATGTATATAAATATATATACGTGTGTGTGTGTGTGTATGTATATATATATATATATATATATATATATATATATATATATATATATATATATATATATATATATATATATATATATATATATATATATATATATATATATATATATATATATATATATATATAGCCCCCCTAAATTATTAGACAGCTTGTTTATTTTTTCCCCAATTTCTGTTTAAGGAAGAGAAGATTTTTTCAACACATTTCTTAACATAATAATTTTAATAACTCATTTCTAATAACTGATTTATTTTATTTTTACCATGATGTCTGTATATAATATTTTACTAGTATTTTAAAGACAGTTCTATACAGCTTAAAGTTACATTTAAAGGCTTAACTAGGTTAATTAAGTTAACTCAGGTTAGGGGAATTAGGCAAGTTATAATTTTGTCCCTAAAATGGTACATAAAAATTTTAAAACTGCTTTTATTCTAGCCGAAATAAAACAAATAAAACTTTCTCCAGAAGAAAAAATATTATCAGACATACTGTGAAAATGTCTTTGCTCTGTTAAATATCTTTTGGAAAATATTACCAAAAAAAAAAAAAAAAAAAACTCGAAGGGGGCTAATAATTCTGACTTCAACTGTGTGTGTGTGTGTATATATTATATATATTATATATATATATATATATATATATATATATATATATATATATATATATATATATATATATATATATATATATATATATATACACATATACATATACTTATATATATATATATATATATATATATATATATATATATATATATATATACATATACTTATATATGAATATATATATATATATATATATATATTCATATATACTGTTATTCATATATATATGAATAACAGCAAGAGTGATTAATTAATGCTCTATTTATCGTTTCATTGTCATAAAGTAAATTTATTTACCTTGGCATTTATTTATGCCGTTTTGCTTTAGGAACAGTTTTCCTAAGATGCTTAGCGCTACTGAAAGCGCGCCTTTAACCATTGGCAACTGACTCAGTGTTAGTGTGTGTGTGTTCGGAGTTCGCTCCCGTTTCAGTATACAGCAAACAACGTCAGTTAACAGTTCATTTTCATTTTAAACAAAGTTTTCCAGTCGTCATTATTGCTGCTAAAAGAAAAGACAGAACAATGAAAAAGAGATCTTGAGTATGAGTATGGAGAGAAGGAAACAAATGACAGCTTCTAAAATGTGTCTGAGAGACATCCTACTTTGTCCAGTAGGCCTACCTTGTGTTTTATTTGCGAATGTAAGCTAATTTTTAAAATATAAATATAATTTTTTAATTATACAGCTATATAAAACGCACAAAAAAGCACAAGTGGATTTAGCTGGTTTTGACACAAAAGAAAATTAATCTATTAATTTTAATTAAATTAATTTTATACCTTCTTAAGAATAAAATGATTGTCTAAAGTGACATTTTTTGAAAAAAGTTATTTTATTTACTAGCCAATCACCTTATCATTACCTATAAAATGACACTGCTGAACCCAATCAGAGAAGCCTGATAGAAAATGCTTATTTACAAGAAAAGAGGTCTGATGGATTTAAAGGGTTTTGTGTCTGAACTCTTCAAATATTATCAGACATACTGTGAAAAATCCCTCGCTCTGTTAAACATCATTTGGGAAAAAATTAAAAAAACAAACAAACAAAATTCAAACATCATCACAAGCGCACAAGGCTCCACTATTAATGTCAATATAGGCTAAATGAAACATCTACTTTAGTTATACAGAATGTAAAAATATAAAATTATACATTACATACATTTAGTGGTTTTGTAAACTAAAGAAACACTATATTTTTCCATTATTCTTCTTCATTCAGAGGCAGTGCTGGTGCATGACACATCTCTGTTGTTAATGCTGCTATCAGATATTAATTTAACTGTCTAACTTTATTGCTTAAGAATTAATGACTAGTTAAAATGAAATAGAAACTAAATAAAATCTAATAAAATAAAAACAAATTAAACATCCCAAGTGGCATCTGTAGTGATGCTGTTGAGTTTGCATTAGCACTGTAAATCCTGTCATACAGCCTCTCATAGTTTTTTTAATTCATTTTGGTGGTATAAAATGTATATATGCGGTTTCAACAACCAAATGCATTTTTCACTTGTCCAGTTTTTTTCTGGAATGTGTCGAAGTAAAATAATCTGCCAAAGGGGTAAGCAAAATAGACATATTGTCTAAGTGAAAACAAGTTTATGTTGCTTACTCAAATGCCAGATTATTTTGCAAGTAAAAAAAAAAAAAAAAAAAACTCATTTTTAATTTTGACTTAATATTCCTGAAAACAAGGTCATTTTTTTGCTTTTGCTATTTAGTATTTTATTTTCGATGTTTAGACTAGAAAAAAAAAAAAATATATAAGGAAAGTGTTTTTTTCAAGTATATTTGTTTGAGCAATCATATTTATATCTGTCATCTGTCTTGGAAGACTTTCTCTACTCTTTTCAGAACCGGATAGGATCTAATCAGAAAAAAAAAAACAAATAAAATAAAACTCAAGTCACTTAATTCAGAAGTTACAAGTGATGCACAGTGATATCTAATATGTATCGTGGAGATCATGTTAAAACTTAAATATGTAATCTTTTATTAATAGAGCCCATTACACCGCTTTCTTTATTTCCCATTAATGGTTACAGTTGCCATGAAGGCTGCAATCAGTAGCCAGTACTGGGAAATAGTGATTTACCAGTAATAGAAAACATCTTCCCACCTTCTCCAGTGGTCTAGAGACCAGCAGATCTCCTGAGCGCCCGCTGATTCTTCCCCGTTTTGGCACTGGCAGACTAACAACTGGGCCCAATGATGAACGCTGAAAACAAGCAACGATATCATGAGATGCACTAAAAACAAGCGTATATAATTACAACAGACACAATGGAATAACATAATTTTAGTAATCTAAAAAAGAAATGAAAAGATCAACTTTGATGAGAAAATCCATTTGTATATGAATTCAGTGTATTATAAAGACATACATTTTCTAATCTGCTAATGCTGTAATGTAAAAATCCAAACCCCTTGGGAATTTAAGCAGGGATGAATTAAACCAATCAATTTATAAAACATTCCTGTTCACAAATAATTATTAAATGTATCTATTTACACAAATATGGGAAGCAGCAGGACATTTATACATATTAACAATTCGTCATCTTAGAATTATAAGGTTCTATATAAAATATTTGTCAAAATTAAGACATTCACATACTGTATTCTTATTAAATGACAACTTACTTACATTATGGGATGTTTTTTGTGAAGTTGTTTACATTTAAAGACTTATTATTTAAAAGACAAAAACGGTTTATCTACAAAGTCGAACTCTAGCCTGGCTCTATAAGGTTCTTTCTATGAGCCAATCAGCATTTTAATTGCATGCACGAGGACCAATAAGGATCAGCTTTCTTTGTCATTTCGCCAGACTGCTCCATTGACAGCGGGAAAGACCAGAAATACAAAATCAGAGTCAGCTAAATAATGCTGCACCACACAAAATTGAGATGTGTGTTAATGTGATGATTTGGAAGCATTTTTTGACATTGAGATGAAATGTTAAAATTTACATTGTTAAAAAGAAACGAATAATAAAAAATGTAATATATTAAATGTGAAATACTTTTATTTGTGTATATATAGACAGTGAAACATTTATTAAACTGATTTGCTCATTGTCTGTTTTCTTTTAAAGTCTTTAATTAATATCAAGCATTGAAGAACAAAAAAATTAATTTCATTCATGGGGCATATAATTCAATAAATATAATATATAAATTTATCCAATATAAATATAATTGGATAAAATGAACACTGCACTGGACAAAATAATTCGCACAGCCCTGTATGCTTAATTTAAATAAGAAAACAATATTCATCTTAAATTATGAAAAAAAAAAAAAAAAAAAATATATATATATATATATATATATATATATATATATATATATATATATATATATATATATATATATATATATATATATATATATATATATATATTTTTTTTTTTTTTTTTTTTGGAGAAGTAATGCTTCAATAAATGATCTGCCAAACAGAACCTAACAATTCCAAGCGGAAAATGACTTTTCAGAATTAGAAGGTTCTATCTGCATTTACCATGTTTTGTTTTTTTTTACTCCAATTTGCAAATGTAAGAGAACCTTAATAATTTACACTTAGAGTACATTTAGGGTCTTTGTCATTTTAAGCTATGAAAGAGAACTGTTACACATACACAATATCTCAAAATAATTCACAACGCAGATAGAACCTTATAATTTTAAGGTTTTAATTTGTATTAAATGTTCAATAACTTATAATCAGCATATGATCAATCTTGTAGAATGGACCCACATAGTAAAATCTAAAATGAATCTTCATATTTTTTTACATTACAACCAGATATATACTGTGAAAAATAAGAATAATATTATAAATTAGTCTAAAATAATACATGACAAATGTTTGTATTTAATTTAATTATATTATTTTCCATATAACAGTATTGTATATTTATTTATTGTACATGTGTACCTAAACTGTAAACTAATTTTCTTAATCTAATAAAAAAAGCTCATTTTTTTGCTGAATCAAATTAACTTTTCTAGTCATCTCAACTTACATCAATAAAACTGACTAAAAGAATAAATTATATATAACATATATATATATATATATATATATATATATATATATATATATATATATATATATATATATATATATATATATATATATATATATATATATATATATATATATATATGAAAAACATTCACAAATTATTTGAAACCTGATTAACTTATTAAAGATGTTATAGTAACAAAACACTTGTCATATCCTATATTTTTATAATTATTATTTTTATATAATTATTATAATCTATATTTTTTAATTATTATTTTATAATTGAATTATTTTACTTAATTTAATATTTCCTTCATCATTTGTTTCCTTTACCTAGTAAAATATTTTCACTTTTATTTGATCAGTTCAACAAAATTCTCCAAACGTTTCCACAGACCCTCCAACACTCCCTTGAGATCCCGAGTTTGAAAAGCTGTTATCTAGAAAACAGGAATCACCTACTCTTCTCTCACGAGCTCTTGACTTGAGAGGCTTGACAAACGCAGTGCTGTCCAAGTCCTATAAATCACACCAGTGAAACAATTGCTACAACCAATTGATTTGAACTTGTCAGTGATTTTCATACACATGCACTTTCCCTGTGTGTCTAACAATTCTACATCATGAATAAAATCTAAAACCGATAGTGATACTCCACCAAATCATCATCCGTTCTGTCATAACTAATGTCAGAGTGCGACAGAAAGGAGGATTCATCTATCACTGATAACCTGATGGAAAGACAAGGAAAAATTACATTAAAAACTGAGAAAAGCACCAGCAAAGTGAGGATTAAATGAAGAAACGAGTCACAGTACCGTTTTCCTCTGTGTTGCGGGACACAGGCTCCTTTATGACTGAAGCTGGTCAGCATTGACCTCTGCTCATCATTCAGACAGGCATTTGACTTGCTGTCATGCACCAGTACATCACATATCAGCTGCATCTGCCGCTCCTGTCAGAGGAATTAATGAAAGACAGACACTTTAAGTATCATTAATAAATCCTCAAGCTCTTGTGTTTTATGAACTCTCTGTGCACATTAACACCTGGTCGCACACATTTATGAAGTCAGTAAAGCTCTTAGCATTGTGTTCTGCCACCAGGTTCATGCTCTGGCCATGTAATGATGCTGACCAAATGGTCAAGGTCTTAAAGGTACAGTACAATAGCAAAAGGAGCACACTTAATTTACTAAATGTGAAAGAACTATACTATTTGTATTTTATAAGATAAATAAAGGTGTTCTAGCAATTCTTGGGCGAAAATTTCAAAATATTTCTTAAAAAATATTTAAATTATAGTATTATTTTATGCTATCACTATAATAATTTTATGTTAAAATATAATATAATATAATATAATATATGCATTAAATGTATTATATTTTGCAATCTTAAAGGTGCAGTTATAAAAACAGTTATTTTTAGATGGAGAAAATTTGTTATACAATATAAAGCATTTGCATAAAATGTATAATTATGTTTCATATTTACATAATTTATTAATATTAAAGAAAAAAATAATGATGCAAAACAGGCCACTAAAATACTGTGAAATAAAGAAATATATATATAAAAAATATAATCTAAAAACAAATACAAAACGTATATAAAAAGAAAAACAATCAAGGGAAAATAGACAAGACAAGATTGAATAAATAAATAAATACATACATAAATAAATAAACAAATAAATAAATAAATAAATAAATAAATTAAAAAAAAAAAAAAAAAAAAAAACAATCACCAATCATTTGTGCATAATGAATAAAAAGGCATATAAATGTGACATTTAGCATTATATTAATTATGTGGAAAAATGCATGCAGTATCTTCAATTCCAAATAGTTTTATTTAAAAAACAATGTTTGCATTATATTTATATTGCAAAACATTTTTCAAATACTACATATTTAGCTACTTACACTTTAACTCACACTCTTCAGTGGTCATAAACGGCAATGCCAATTCAACATTAAAGTGAATGGGAAAAGCCACATCTTTCATTGATTATCAGTGTCACTTTGACATTAAAGACTGGTAAAAAGCTGACGAAAAGCATTATAACATTTAAAACCTTCTAAACTAATTAAACATTTGGTCATCGTAACAATTAACAGTGTGGTTGACTATTGTCCCTTTTAAGAGTTCACACTTAGCTGATGATTGATTATAAGCTTGTTTGGCATGCTGTCCCAGAAGAGAGCCCTGAGCTCATAAGATCCTTAACCTTGGGGCTCTCTCCTGTTTGCAGGGCGATAGGGGAGTTTGAGCTCAGGTAGATCTTGGGAACTCCCTTTATTTAGAGCTGATGACAGATTATAAATTGCTATATAGAGATATACTGCTGGTTAAGAGCTCGACTATAGTGCTAATTTTAATTGATCAATTCACTTATGACACACGTTTTTGGACTGAGGGAGAACCTGGGGAAACCCACACGAGTACGGGGAGAACATGTAAACTCCGCACAGAAATGACAACTGGCCTGTTAAGGATTTGAACCAGTGCCATTCTTGCTGTGAGGCAACAGTGCTAACCACTGGGCCACGGTGCCACCCTATAAAAGGGAAAGGTGGGGGAGTAGTAATGGAATGGGGGATTCTTCAAGGCGAAGATAACTGATGTAAGAAACTCTGGTTATTCATAGTAAGTTAGGAATTGTCTGATTGGTGAATCATGCGTTAGTAAGGCAGGGCCAGCCGTGTTCAATCATAAGCATGTGCTCCTCTCGAAATTAGTTAAGGAATAAACTTCACTTATGGACATTTACAGCCCTGCATTATACAAGAATTTGGCCTCTCTACACTACTGCACAAATGATGAGAACTACTGTCAGTGTCAATCATCAAGATCATGAAATGAACACATGAATAGATGTTTTCTCACGAACCAGACACTGATAGTCTGCCTCAGCTTTGTAGCGTTTCTTG
Organism: Danio rerio; assembly: GCF_052040795.2. Lineage (NCBI taxonomy): Eukaryota > Metazoa > Chordata > Actinopteri > Cypriniformes > Danionidae > Danio > Danio rerio. Next base: position 11,230,478 of record NC_141029.1, read on the forward strand.
ATCTCCACATCCAGCTGGTTTCGAGCATGTTTTAGTTTGACCTCCAGAGCAGCTCGAGCTACATCAGACTTCACAAGCAGCTCCTTCTGTTTCTTCAGCTCCAGCTCTGCATGCAGCCATTTCTTCCTGGCGGCTTCAAAGTTTCTCACCACCTCAATAAATTCTTGAAGATAAGAGACAACTGGTGAGAATTCAATATGACAATATAGATTAAAGAACAGCTATCGACGCAGAACATGCATATTCTAAAAGCTGCAGTTGCTTAGAATTCTGGCACAAAGGTATAAAGCCATCACTGAAAGTTTCATGTTAAAATGTGGACATTTTGTCATAACACAAATGCTTTTAAAAATAATCACCTTCTCTTTTACTTCTTAAAATCACAGAGGTTGAATACAACGTATTCCTGGTTTTCAAAAGTACTGTTTAAACAAAACACCACTTTTTTAAGATGTCTAAATTACGCCTCATGTTACACTGAAATTGACTTGACTTCACCACTTTTTGATATCCAAGTAAAAATAGTAGTAATTTTCATAAATGATATATTTTACTGGCCATTCATTCAGGTTGTTTCCCTTCAGCCTAAGACATTGGTAAAGGCAGACATATTATTGAAGTTCACGGCATTGGATTTATAATAAAGCAGATATGCAGTTCAGAGAAATGACTGATTTGCTGATGTTGATGTTTGAGTCATATCTTGGCAAATACTTTTACAGTAAATTTTACAGCGTGTACATCAACTACATTGTTGGGAAAAGCTACTTTTGATAGTAGTGCATTACATTATTGAGTTACTCCAAGAAAAAAGTATATAGTTGCCTAATTTATTGTGGTAAGTAATGCATTACTTTTTATTGCCTGGCTGAGGCTTGATGTCTTTCTTAACTTGTTTTTTTTTTCTTTCTTTCTTTTTTAATAGAGGAGCTCTGCAATTAACAATGCTACAGTGTAACACCTTCATTGAGTTACTCGAAGATAAAGTAACTAGTTGTGTTCCTTAGTTACTTTTTATGGTAAGTAATGTGTTATGTTACTTTTGAGTTGCTTTAGCAGTACTTTTTAATCACCTGGTAGTCATGGGCAGGTATAAGATTCTGACTGTATGATAACCTTGGATAAAAATATCACGGTTTCACTGTATTACGATTACTGCTCTAAAATTTATTCTTTTTAAATATCTGGGTAAAAAACAAAAACGTTTTTCTTCTTTGAAAAAAGTATATATATATATATATATATATATATATATATATATATATATATATATATATATATATATATATATATATATATATATATGATGGAGCAGTAAACATGTCAGGCTAAATGATTCAAATGAATCATTGACTTTTGGTGTCTTCATAAGTTTCAAAAACACTGATTCCTTTACATTTTAAAATGGCATCTTTGGATGGAGATGCTGCTGTACTAAAAAATGTAAATAAAAAAAATTTGTACACATACCTTAGGAACGGTACTACAGAAAAGTTTGGTGGTTTCAAAACCTTGACTTATCCAAACCACGGTATACTTTGAAAATAGTTATCAACCTATGCCCATTACCTGGCTGTGGCTTGATCTCTTTCTTTCTCTTTTTAATAGAGGTGTTCTGCAATTAACAACACACTGTATAATCAACATCTTTATTTACCTTTAAAAATACAAATAAAATATATTTTAGAATAATGTTATCTGAGAACTTCTTGACCCCAGAGATATACATGCCATATATACAGAATATTGACAGTTTAATCTGTTTACTACTTTTGTGCTATTTGTCTAAAGTAAAATCACGAGTCATTAGGACAATCCCCTTTTCCTTTTCGTTAATGCGTTCAAAGTAATAAACACGCTCCAATTTTGACTAGTTTAATTTTAATTCAGTAATTTATTTTTTTAAAAAGTCAATTAAAATAAAAAGTTTGTGTTACATTTTCAAAAAGGTAACTCAAATATTATTACTTATTTTTGAGAAATAATGCGTTACTTTACTCGTTACTGAAATTAAAGTAAATTACTAAAAGTAAACTAAAAGTAAAGTATAGTACTAAAAAGTAATATAACATAACTTGCATTATTTTGTAATGTGTTACAGCACCGATTAACAACCTTATGATTTCCTTCTGTTCAAATATTATTAAGGCATATTAAACTGATCAAAAGTTAAAGTAAACATAGTTAAAATAATGTTTATTAGTGATGTAGATGATTAATTCATTATTTATTCATGATTACCTACATGATGATTATTTCTCTTCAACACACTTGAGGGATCGAAGTACAATATATCCCTGCATAAACAGCCTCGATGAATTATACATAAATGCATAGCCTAAACACATGCATACATAGAAAGACATCAAACAGTTTTGTACAAGCAGATGTACATCTGTGCAACCTGTCAAGGGTTTATAAGTGACAATCAAAAATGTAAATAAGCAAAGCATTGACCTATGGTATCTTACCGAGCTCAGAGTTAGAAGCTTCTTCAATAGCAAGCCTTTGCAAGCATAAGCTGAGCACTTCTCGCACAAACTGATCGCCCATGGTCGAGTCATCTGAAGATCCTTCCTTGACAAACTCAAAGCAGCCGCTTTAATTGTGTCACGTGACTGCAAGGTGGAGAGGCTGGCCCGGTAGAGCTCGGGCAGCCTGCGGTGTATATGACGAGTGGAACGTGGACATCAAACACTGCGGAGGGTATGTCTTGACCTGGTTAAATACGTGTAAACGCGTTTATTGCGTGTTAACGCATTTTATTTTGACACATTGGAGATCCTATTGTTTTAGCGCCACCCGTTGGTGTGGCTCTCGCACAGTAACATTTTTAAATGGTTAAAAACACGAGGGTGAAGAGAAATGGCCGGGTGGAGCAGAAAGGTCAAGTAAAAAGAAAGCGCTTCACGAAGATGCAGTGGAAAAATTTCAAGTCTGTCCAGTGCTTTAGTAGGGTATATGCCGAAGCATGCTAATAGGACTTTTAATTTGCCAGTAACCTAATCGTTTCCGGTAAACTGTACGCCAGTGCAAAACTGGCGCGTTTAAGGTCTGATATATATATATATATATATATATATATATATATATATATATATATATATATATATATATATATATATATATATATATATATATTTTTTTTTTTTTTTTTTTAATCAGCGATCTCAACTGGCCAAATAATATCCGATATAAAGTGGGTCTCAGATTGTACAAGAAGCACTACATTACATTACATTACATTTTCCGCACCATGTCTTTAAAATATGAGCATTTATTTTACTCCAGTATACTGAATGGAGCTTCTGCGCTAGCCTGCCGATTCTGACAGGCGAGTGCGAGTAAAGTAAACGGCTTTTTATCTCGTTTTACACTTGAGCAACTAAATGAATGCCAAAGTCTATTTAACTTGTATTTTAATTACATTAAAACATCAATGCTGTAAAAGGGAACCGTATAAAATAAAAAAATAAAAAACTTACAACGGGTGGTCACAGGAAGTTAAACAGTATGGGAAAAACTATCTCGGCATATACCCTGTTGCAGGTCAGTTGTTCATCTGTAGTGTAGTTTTTTTTTTTTTTTTTTGAATGAATGAATGTGTTGAACATATGAATATGTTTTCACATAACATTTTTTATTTTTTTCTAAAACAAAGAAACAAACAAACCGTGGTGTCATTATTAAAGGATAGTAACCAAAACTGAATACCATACCTGTTAGACCTTCTGTTTGAAGATTCATTCATTCATTTATTTATTTCATTCACTTCAACTTAGTCCCTTTATTCATCAGGGGTCACCACAGCGGAATGAATCGCCAACTTATTTAGCACATGTTTTACACAGCAGATGCCCTTCCAGCTGCAGCCACCTACTTGGAAGCATACACACTTATTTGCACGCATACACTACAGCCAATTTAGTTTATTCCACGTCTTTGGACTGTGGGGGAAACGGGCACCCGGAGGAAACCCACACCAACACGGAGTGAACATGCAAACTCCACAAATGTCAGTGACCTTGCTGTGAGGCAACAAAGCAAGAACATATGCTAACCACTGAGCCACTGTGTTGCCCTGTTTAAAGATATTGTAAAGAAAACTGGAAACTTTATAGTATTTTTTTTCCCTACTATGGAAGTCAGTGGTTGCATGTTTTTAGAAATATATAATTTATGTTCAAACCAATTGAGGAAAAGTAAAGAGTATGTAAATTTAATCTTGGGTCAACAAAATATCTAATTACAATTTGTAAGTCACTTTGGAGACAGCCTATTTGTAACACTGTTGCTATGTTGAATGATGAACGATTGGATCAATTTTTGCTATTAATATAATGGTTTAAGATTCGTAAAGCTAGTTTCCAGTTTTCTTCTTTCAGTGTATGAGGATGATGATCCTGGTGGATGGGATATATTAGCGAAACTGAGGAGATGGAAAAGGCAAGAGATGTTAGCATTAAAGAGAAAGTATTTAACTATTTTGCACTGCCCCAGTAAGGATCTGATTTTTTTTTCACTACCATCCACAACAAAGCCTAAAACAAGGACTTCCCATTTCTTTATTGAAGACAGAATATAGTGAAAATAGCTGACATATACTGTGAAGATTCTCACTCCATTTGACAAACTTTCCTCCAGCGATAGTTTATTTAACAAAGGATGGTCTGGAATTTCCCAGCCCAAAATTGGGTCCCAGTCTACCCCTGCACCAAAAATAAAATCCCTTATCATTGACATTGACTCACTCATACCAGAATGTTTGTCAATAAATATGATTCTGGATTTTAATTTTAAAAGAGGTATTTGAAAAAAAAAAAAAAAAAAAGATCAATCTATAATAGCAACCTTGTACTCTTATCTCACCCTAAACCCTAGCACCAGTCTCCTGTGCTAACCATGGTGCTAACTGAAGTTTTTTTTTTTTTTTTTTTCTGGCTCCTGATCCGATGTGGCCAGTAGAGGGCAGTCAAGTCATTTTACATTGGGCATCCATGGTAGTTGCACCTTTCTCTCATGTCTGTGTGTAAGTTTGGCAGTGATTAGGGTGGTGTTTGAGCAGAGCTTTGTTGTGTTTGCTTGACTCAACGCTGTTCACAAGAAAATAAGCTTCTCTGTGATATCATGCTCCGAGTCTCCGCTGCAAATGCTCCATTACACAAATAATGGCTTCTGCTGCTGCCGGAGTCACTTTAATTTAGCACCCAAAAAATCTTATTACAGTCATTTTTAACATGGCTGCTTTGAGCATAGGAGATCAAGAGCAGCAGTGTTTGGAGAGACCGAATTCAATTTTGTCGGAAATAAAAGACTTGCAACACCAGGTCTTTCTCTTTGTTGAAAGTTTAACTGGCTTTTGAGGCCTTGGTCACTGTTTGTGGAATATTGCATTTGAGTTTTAGTGCTATCTTTAGGACTGGCTTTCACATATCAGCCTTTGCATAGAAATAAATTAAACATGTTTTGCAAACATTTTGGTTCAGTAGTGATTCGCTAGGCTTTATCTGCTTCATTTTATCTAATATTTAATTTGGCTAAGTATGATTAAAGTCTGGTTGTTTTAATCACAAGTCAAAGATGAAACATTCCATTTTGATGTGTTAATCAAATCTTTTTATTATTTATATATTTTTTTTATTTTCAGAAATAAATTTAAATCCAATTTAAAGAGTATAAAAAAAATATTTCAAATAATCATCATAAAAATAAAAGGTCAAAATAAGAGTGAAATAAGTGAGAGGGTGCTCGCTGCAGAGCCATTTGAGGAGAGGTGAGCTCCAGAGAGGGGGAGCATGAGCTGTCGCTCCTCCTCCTGTAAGCTGTTTTAATGCGTACACCAACCCCACCTCTAACCCTACCCCCAGTGACATCACTCGTAGAAGAAGTGCAAAAAAGGTGGAGCTCAAGCTTAAGCTCCCCCTCTCTGGAGCTCACCTCTCCTCAAATGGCTCTGCAGCGAGCACCACTTGAAATAAGTTCCCAAACTGCATGATTGTCATTTTGTGTAACTGTCTGGATCTTGCTTTCACCACTATAATATTCATTCATTCATTCATTCATTTTCTTTTCGGCTTAGTCCCTTTATTAATCAGGGCTCGCAACAGCAGAATGCACCACCAACTTATCCAGCATATGTTTTAAGCAGTGGGTGCCCTTCCAGCTGAACCCCAACACTTGGAAACACCCATACACTTTTGCATTAGCACACATACACTACAACCAATTTAGTTTATTCAATTTACCTATACCGCATGTCTTTGGACTGTTAGGGAAACCGGAGCACCCCGAGGAAACCCACGCGAACATGCAAACTCCACACAGAAATGTCAACTAATATAGCTCGGGCTTGAACCAGCTCACTCACTCTATAGCTAAAGGTGACTATATCCATCACTTCAGCTGAAGGATTGACAAGGTATCTACCCTATTTGGTAAAAAAAAAAGTTTTTTGACGACTGAATTATAATTATTTTCAGAGTACATCACACTGAGTCAGCATCAGTGTCTGACATGGGCAGCAGGAGCGTCAGTGAAGAGCTCTTTAATAATCACCACCCTTCCAAATGAGGTAAAAACAGACTATTTCATTCTTGGAACAATTCCTAAGATTCATTGACATTTAAAGTCATTTATGGAGAATGTTTGCACTTACCCAATACACATACAGTTGAAGTCAGAATTTTTAGCCCCCCTTTGTTTATTTTTTTTTAATATTTCCCAAATGATGTTTAACGAAGCAACACATTTTTTTTTTTTTTACAGTATGTCAGGTAATATTTTCTCTTCTGGAGAAAGTTTTATTTGTTTTATTTCAGCTAGAATCAAAGCACTTTATTTTTTCAAAATCCATTTTAAGGTCAAAATTATTAGCCTATTTAAGCTATATAATATTTCGATTGTCTGCAGAAAAAACATTGTTTTATAATAACTTGCCTAATTACCCTGACCTGCCTAGTTAACCCTTATTAACCTAGTTAAGCCTTTATATGTCACTTTAAGCTGGATAGAAGTGTCTTGAAAAATATCTAGTGAAATAATATTTACTGTCATCATGGCAAAGATAAAATAAATCAGTTATTAGAAATGAGTTAATAAAACTATTATGTTTATAAATGTATCGAAATTTTTTTCTCTGCGTTAAACCGAAATTTGTGAAACAAATAAACAGGGGGGGGGGGGCTAATAATGTAAGGGGGCTAATTATTCTGACTTCAGTAATTCAACTGCACCTTCTATATCAGATAACTATTATATTAATATATTCTATGGCACATTTCAAATAAAAGCTATAGCTGTGTCATAATATTAACATTATTATTTTATATTGTTTTCTTAAGGTATAAATAAGAGAACTTTTGTCCCAAAGAGGCAGCTTGTGAGAAAGGTTGTTCAGTGTAAAAAAAAAAAAAAAAATAGACAATCAAAAGTATGGTGCATTTTTAATAGTTTATTGTTCCTTTGTGCTGGCAAATGGGTAAAAACTTAGGGAAAAATGGGATTTGATTGGTACTGGCAAAGTATAATGCTTAATTTTAAGTGACAGTTAATTAGTATTTAAAAGCTGAACTGAGATCCTTAAATTGAGTTATTATTCATCAAATTATTTTAGTTTGACGTTTTTGCTTGAATAAACTTTGCTGTCTTATATAGCAAGCTGCGTTTATGCACGGATCCAATATACTGATACACATGCCTTTCTTTTTCAACTGCTTACATTACCAAGCTGTCTATGGTACTCTTTAAAGGCTATGACACCCCCCACTTTTGGTTCAGGTCCACTTTTTCAAAAGATGCTATACAGTGGGCTTGGAGCTCCACGAGCAAAGGGCGGGAGTGGACGTGGCCAGCAGAGCAGGGGAGAAGGAGGGGAGCGAACACGGAGCAGTCATCACCCAATCATCACCGTAGGATTTCACAGCTTGGCACTGGCAGCCAGGTCTGCTTTGCCTTCTGAAAGCACGTGCAGTCATGAATAATTAAGAAGCAAGCTCTTCTCATAGGATAAGAAAACTCCGCTATGAATAATAATAGTTTTCCCCACAATTAAAGCTAACAGGTGCTAACATTGTCTTAACTGATGCTCAAAATACCCAATTCTGGTACAATCTCAAAAAAAGTACTCAAGGGTTTTGTGAACCTTTAATAAGGATACTAATGAAGAAGGGTGTCTGTGTGTATTTGTCTGTAAAAATCCAAAACGATTCTTTCGACGATTTCACTAAACTTAATTCAGCGTACACAAGCTTTCAGAGATGTGCTTTCTTTGTCTGCACACAATAAACTACGAGCGACAACTGAATTAAGCTCTCTTTCTTGTCTTATTGCGATATACAGTATTTGGGAACTAGTGTAATTTTTTTGGGCAATGGCGGTAACTACTGAGGGCTGATTCTGGTAATGCAAATGTAAATAATGCAGCTTTACTCTTTTCGCTGCAGTTTATTATCTCATTAACAAGATTGCAACCTAGAAACTGGCAGTTTAACCCTTTAACAAGCATAACTGCCTGGCTAAACTTTTTGTCCATAGTTTATTATTTAAAACAACAAAATTTAAACCACAAAGTTAACAAAACAAACAAACTAACAAAAAACAAAACAACATTGCAAAATGCAGTATTTTTGAAAATGTATACAGTATCAAAGCATATATTCATGTATATTGATATTTTCTTTCATATATATTAGGTTTTTCAGGTTGCATTATGTATATGTTGCATTAATATTAAAAGTATTATTCTCTTCTGTCATCCTGAAGTAATTTCTTTACAGAAATGTTGTGGTTTTAGGAGAGTTTCCCTCCTAAATTAAAGCCCCATCTTACGGCGACATTGATAAAAATGTAATTGTGATCGGGTGTGCTGTGTGGAATACCAAATCATTTTTTTCTCAGGCCACTGGGGTGTTTGCATTGTTAAGAAACCCTCAAAATAATCAGTTCCTGATGGCAAATGCACATTTGCTTAAGCAAACGAGTGTTGCGTTAATCTGGGGGAAACATACATTTATAAACAAAACTAATTTGTTTCATAAATACCCATGGCATGTGGTTGTTCTCTGATTAATATATTTATCTGCAGTCATTATTTAAAATATAAGATATCCCGGACGTGTTGATGTATTTACTTTTTTGAGTGTGTGAATATTTTAGTGAAGATTAATTTGTAATTAATTATTAGTCATGAATTAGAGTTTGTTTAATTCATGAACCTTTTTTTCCCTGCCTGTTTCTTTTTTCAAAAGGGATGTAAGGCGTTTTAATTTGACTGGGCCTCTACAGCAAATAAATGTTTTTTTTAGAGTTCTGTACATAAACATTAAAAAAGCCATTTATTGTCTGTTGGCTAATATTAATGTTTGCTTTATAGTGCATTGGCTCATTAGGAAACTTATTGCCTTTGGCTCCGTATATACACTGCTCAGCAGATGAGATGCTAATCTGAGGAGCAGAGATGAATGTGTTTGATACTAGTCCCTATTTAGTCGACATAATTTCACCGAATGAGCTATTTCTCACGCTAAGTGTTTAGCCAAAACCCAGAGGAGCATTCAATCTTAGTGCAAGAGGTTGAGTTTGTTTGATTTAATTACTATTATTTTGTTTTTGTGAGATGTTCTGTCATTGAATGTAAACATGATAAGGTAAAATATTTATTTCTATTGTCACACAGATTGTCACTAATAACTCATTGCATTTTGTTCAGATTAGTTTCCAATTTTGACACATTAAAGATAGGGCTGCACGATTAATCGGAAAAAAGATCACAAAATCCTAATTCAGCTTTTCTATGATTCAGCCAATTATATTTCATTAGTCAGGAGAGAAGCAAGGCAGTCACACAAGTCTTCACAGCAACATTGACACCTTCAAATGGCCTTAAAAGCGTCACATACTGTTTTTATAAGGTATAATTCACCCAAAAATGTAATTTCTGTCTTCATGTAATGATGTATGTAGCGGCGTTCCATTGCCGCTATTGTTGGTAGAGCAAGCAAGTTTTGTTTGCGTAAAGTCAGAGTCCGTAGGCAAATAAAAACGTCTTTATTTTCCAATCAACTTCCAATCAACAGAATTACTTAATCACTTTCCTTAATCTATATGCACACTTCTCTGTTACCTTGAGTTACGCTCAGTTACGAGACGTTCAGTTACGAGTCAAGACGGTCAAAAACTTTGTGCTTCCTACCAACACTGTGGCTGCGTCCGAAACCGCCTACTACTCAGTAGGTACTGCATTTGAATTTAACCGTACTACTCGGCCGTTAGAAAAGTATGTTCTATACAGTATGAATGTGAAAAGTATGAATGGAATTCGGACGTACTAAATCCGCCATTTTGTCATGGTCACGTGACCTACCTGCGTCAGTTGCGTCGCTTTACTTCCATTCATAAATTCGCTCGCGGGGCATCATGGGATAGCGCAGCATGCATGGAATGCGCACTCTGGAATCTCACCGGAAGTAGTAAGTCATCCGGGTACTTCTCGCATACTGATTTTCGAATTCTATGAATTCGGACATACTACTCGGCTCGCATACTGATTTTAGCATGCTATATAGTATGGAAGTATGCGGTTTCGGACGCAGCCTGTCTCACTTCATGCAGTGAAGCCACAGTTATATAGTGTCGTACTGACACCTTGTGGCCAATCGCCAATATACAATGTATGGCTCCTACAATGTATTCATGGCTGCGAAATCACACGTGAGCTGACTGCCAGCTGTTTGTTTACTACCGAGAACACGCGCATGCACGCATGACGCCTACTTTAGTGAACACAACCTGCATAGGCTGTGAATAACAGGTAATGAACTTGTAAATAACGTTCAGTTTGTTGCACAGTTTAAGGGCCATGCTGGAGGTTTGATTTGCATGTGTTTTTTTCTCACAGTGACAGCAGCCATGAGCCGCACTCTGAAAGTGAAAGTGAAACCTGTGCACACATCATTTAAATGATCATATCGCATTTTGGAGTTATGATTACAAGAACCATTAGTTATGTTTTTTTTTCTTTCATAGCAAACACAAAGTGTTGTGCATGAAAATAAATGTTTACTGTGTAGGTATGACAAGCCTAGCCTATAATGTTGAATATAATGCAAGAAGGAATCTGATAATGACAAAAGTCTAATCTTACCATGGAAAACAAATGGTCTAATAATGTTTTCAATAACAGATGCAGGCACATGTTAAACATAATAAATCTACTTTATATTTATGAATAGTTATTTTCTGATGTCATAATTTTACCTTCTGATGTCATAATTTTAGCTTCTGATGTCATAATTTTACTTTTCTGATGTCATGAATTAAGAAACAGGACATATTGAAAGTCTGTTCAAGTCCACCATAATGACTTTACAAAATTTAGCATTTTAAGCAAGGCCTATTATTATTTATTGTTGTTTTACCATATGTTTGAGAATGAACAATAATAATAGGCTAATCATATTAACCTTTATTTTACATTTACAGAATCCTGAGAAAATCGTGATCTTGATTTTAAGCAAAAAAAATTGTTATTCACATTTTTTTGCCAGAATCGTGCAGCCCTAATTAAAATTTTCAGAGCTGTTTAGACATTGTAGTCATCCCAAAAAGTTGCAGGGTCAAATCTCATCTGATTCATGTCCTTACCAAAGTCATTCTTTTGTAACTTTCCTGTATAGTACATCATAAAAACAACCCTTAGCAAGAGCTTTACAAATTAAATGAAGTGTATTCAGATCCTGACTTGAGCCCTGACCTCTTTATGCCAGAATGCAAATTCATGTTCTGGGGTGATTTCATTAATGAGCTTTCATCCCCCTCGACTGTTTTTCAGTTCAGTAAATCCAAACTTTCAGTCTGGTACACCTGACCATCTCATCTCTCTCCCTCAATGCACTCACGATTCATTGAAACTAGTGTGACTTCAAGTCGAAAGCATGCTTGAGAAAATATGAATGCAGGGCTGAGAATGTCTTAGCAGCCAAGAGCAAGAATGCAACGTATGAATTTTTAAAAAATTACATATTTGTTAGAAGTAGATAACATGACTTAGCAATAAACACCACATATATTCAGCAAAACTAAATCTTTGTTAATGTAACATTACAAATAGAGTAACGTGTTTGCTAATTTAGTAAAACAATCAAATAATGAACAATGATGGATCAGCTCCATGTCTTCAGCTTGCATGTTATACTTGTGAAATCTTTACTAACATAATTTCTTACTAACAAAGCATTTATTAATGGAATTATGAACCTTATTATAAAGTGTTCACTACTCCAACATTATCTACTGTAATACTAACATTTGTTTAATTAAATTAATTTTGGCTTAGTCCCTTTATTTATCAGGGGTTGCCACAGCAGAATGAACTGCCAACTTATCCAGCTTATATTTTACGTAGCGGATACCCTTCGTGCTGAACCCATTACTTGGAAACAACAATACACTCTCACATTTACACACATAAATTAAGGCCAATTTAGCTTTTTCAATTCACCTAAACCGCATGTCATTGGACTGTGGGGGAAACCAGAGCATCCGGAGGAAACCCATGCGAACACGGTGAAAACATGCAAACTCCACACAGAAATGCCAACTTGCCCAGCCAGAACACGAACCAGCGACCATCTTGCTGTGAGGTGACAGTGCTTACTGCTAAGCAACCATGCTACCCAGTACTTAATTAAGTACTACTTAATTAAGTGTGGATGTTCTTAATTAATTAAGTACTTACTTAATTAAGTACTTAAGTACTTAATTAATTAGTACGTATTTAAGTATTAAGTACTACTTAATTAAGGTAACAAATTTTGTAATGCCGAATGAAGTTTCAATTAGTATATGCCTAGTTAACATTAACAAAGATTAAGCAGTGCTTAACAGATCTACTGTTCATTGTTAATTAATGTATTAACTAATGTTAACTAATATAGCCAATTGTAAAGTGTTACCAGGTGTGGCTTAATTTTTTAGTTCTCATAACTTAAATTTTCTTGTTACTACAACTTATTTTTTGTATAATTTTCGTACTTAGTTTTTCTTGTTTAGCTTAATTTTTCTAGTTCTTATATCTTATTTTTTTCTAGTTACTACAACATAATTTTCCTAGTTTGTATTTTTTTAGTAACTGCAACTTAGAGTTCATAAGTTGTTGATGTAATAGTTGTTAATGTTAACAAAGATTATGTCATGCTAAGAAAAAAATACTAATATTAGACTTGTCATATAATTAGGGGTGTAATGGATCACGGTTGATCCTGAAAGATTGCATAACTGAGAGATCGCATTTTGCATCATTCAAATCACATGCATGCAAACATTTAGGCATCCTGTATGACAGAAAAAAATCGTGGTGGGTTATTTGGGATGTGGTGGGTTTAAAGGTGTTTTCTGTCACTACTTGTTTAGCCTGCATTAATGTATTCAGTGCAAGCAGCACAATTAATCCTTAAAAGATCGGGATCTCAACACCCACGCAACATAAATGATAAGTGAGGGTGATTTGCAAATGTTTATTAATCCTTTGAATTGCTTCATTCATATCTGTGCTTGAAAAAAAAGATATTGAATCATTGGTCTTTAGAGTTATTTATGAAGTTACAAACAGTCAAATAAAACAGATTTAGTTACATTAATTCATTCATTTTCTTTTCGACTTAGTCCCTTTACTAATCTGGGGTCACCACAGTGGAATGAACCGCCATCTCATCCAGCATATGTTTTACGCAGCAGATGCCCTTCCAGCTGCAACCCATCTCTGGGAAAAGTACTGGAATAACAGTTTATAATTGAGATAAAACCACTGATGTTTGTGGTAAAGATTAAAATATATGCGTCATATGCTCAAAAATGAAAGTTGTAGGCAGCAATTACATTACTTATCCATCAGGTGGCGAAAACCAGCCATCAAAAATACGCCACTGAATACTTCTTCAAAAATGACACATCTAGCAATGAAACATGACGTTTTATGAGTAAATAACTGAATCATTTATTGAATGAGACTAAAAATGAATATGTTTTTATATTATATATAAAACATTAAAATGTTAGATTTCTACCTTGAGAATTATCAGCAACAGTAGTAACAGTTAATTTTTCACAGCACTGAATATTTTACAGTTTATTTTTATTTAGCCGATTATATCTTCATTTTATTTTTAATAAAACTGTAGGTTCTTAGTTCTGTTTGTTATAACCAAATGACCTGTTACACCACTACATATAATTGATAAATATATTGATAAAATAATGCATTATTTTATTCATTTATTATAATTTGCAGTAATGATTGAAACTTAATGACTATTATGCTACTTCATGGCAGTTAGAAACATGATGTGTCTGCTGAAAATGGTGACATGCAGCATAACTGATTTGTTTATTGTTTGCAATATTGTTAAATTTTTTAAACAATCTTTTCAAGGCCATCAGAAATGTCTTAGTTTAACAATGTTCTAACAATTCCAGATATGCCAATTCAATATTTATGCTTTGTTTAATGTTGTTTTTATTTTAAATTTTTAGAAATATCACTAAAATTTGCAGCTGCAGTTGTTCATTAAATGACATATTAGTTTAGTTAACTATAATGAGACATAATATATCAGACTTTGTTAAATACATTTGAATACAACATTAGTTCTATTCCAAAAAAAAATAAAATAAAAAATAGGCAGCATGTTGGCTTAGCGGTTAGCACTGTTTCCTCACAGCAAGAAGGTTTGCATTTCTGTGTGGAGTTTGCATGTTCTCCCCGACCGTATCCATGTGGGCTTACTCCTTGTGCTTCGGTTTCCCCCACAGTCCAAAGACATGCGCTATAGGTGAACTGAATAAACTAAATTGGACATAGTGAACGAGTGTATGGGTGTTTCCTATAGTAATGGGATGTGGCTGGAAGGGCTTCCACTGTGTAAAACATATGCTGGAATAGTTGGTGGTTCATTCTGCTGTGGTGACCCCTGATAAATAACGGACTAAGCCAAAGGAAAATTCATGAATGAAAAAGAAAAAATAGCAATTCTTAGAAAAATAGAGAAAAATATATATATACTTTTCACTAATTGTTTGTAACGTACCAACTTTTTTCTTGAAATTGCAAGTTGTGTCAGTAGAGTCACCTATTTTCTGGCAAGTAGTTAACTTTAAAAAGACAGAATGTACTTCCACGGTGTCAGTGTGCACTTAGCCGGTGACAAAGCCTGAAATTATGCACCTTGGGAAAGAAAAATAACAACCTCTGGGGACTCAGATATATTTAAATAAATAAATAAATAACTGTGTCTCAAGCTCTTAGCGAAACTGTCAAAAAAAAAAAAAAGAAAAAAAAAAAAAGCCTCAAAGTAATATACACAACACCTCACCGAATTCTTGCAAATCACCTGTTTGTGGAATTGCTCCCTGGACGTATTCTAATACCCATGCGAGCACTGATTTCTGTGGCAGGTACAGGACATATGTGAAGTTCTTATGAGGTGAGCATGAAATAAACAAGGAATATGCATGCTTGATTTCCCCAACTCCACCGGGACCCATTATCAGCACCGCTGATGCAGGAAATAGATTGAATGCTGAAAATAATACCCTTGAATAATTAATCAGATGGGTTTTAAATGCGCAACAAACACACTCGCTTCTCTCTAGGGGGAAGAGAATGTGTGATTTTACAAGTGCAAGTTTAAAAGCCAAACTCGGTTTACAAGTGAAACCGAGGAGAAGCTGATAACTCGACGGAGGAATTAGATTAAACCCCTGTTTGCAGTGGAAAGCCCTCGCCGTCTATGTATGTTTGCTCAGTGCTTTGATAAGGCAGAAACACGCCATTGGATCCAACCCACACTGTTGAAAAGGTCAGAGAGCCGTCCATTTCTCCCTGATCGGGTTTGTTTCATTGAGTGCTTTATTCGATCATGCTTTATCTCCTTATCTTCTGATTGGAAATCCGGGTGTCGTTGGATGCACATAAGCAAAACTAAGTAAATATTGAATTTCCAAGTACACTTGACCATTTGTGATCACTTATCACTAGATGCCATGACTAATGTCTCTCTGACTCATTAGTCTTAGCAGGGCTTAGAGAGGTTAAAATTTTTGTTTTTTTTTTCTTTGTGAAAGTGCACCGACGAGAAATGTCAGCATTTAACAGTATAGTTGAGTTCAGACTGCGTTCTATTTCTTGCACATTTAGATTCATTTTATTGTGTCGGTTGTTTAAGAAATTACAAATGTCAGCGGATGACCTTTCGAGTGACATTCCAGTTTCTGATAATATCAAAGCAACTAGTTGCATTCGATGAGGCAGAAATGCTGCTGGAGCTTTACTTTGAAGAGGCAGATTGCTGTGAAGTCTCCGTAAACGGACTTGTGTACACACGAGACTAGTCTAGACAGAATATAAGAAGTGTAGAAATACTCAAATGTTTCCTCAGAGTCTCAGGTGGTATTTTCAGGTTCCCATTGAATTTGTTTGATAAGGAAAAGTAGAAGCGGTGGATGCTATTTGGCCTAAAGGAGGGTTTATAAATGTTGCTTCAATCATGCTTTAATGCAGCCCTTTTTAAAGGGATGATTAACAAAAGGTGAAACCAAGAAGAATAACAATGCTTTGTTTGGGAAATTGAGTCTTTGTTGAAATTTTTTTTGAACTCATAGCAGGCAAGAATGAAAAGAAAAACTTAATTGATGTAAACTGAACGTACACTGTTTTAAACTTCAAAGATTGTAGTTTTGATTTTCTGTACTCGTCACAATTACCTGAATTTAAATGATTCCCATCCAAGAGGTCGAGGTTGAGTTGTGTTAGTATATACAGTTGCCATGTTTAGAAGATGCTGATTCACAGATCCAATATAGTGATTCATATAAAAACATAACTTTATGTGAACTTTATTAAATTTTTTTGTGTGCTTCTGACACAACCTTCTGTCCATTTGACAGTCAATGTGCAATCTGTCTGTATCTATCTATCTATCTATCTATCTATCTATCTATCTATCTATCTATCTATCTATCTATCTATCTGTCTGTCTGTCTGTCTGTCTGTCTGTCTGTCTGTCTGTCTGTCTGTCTGTCTGTCTGTCTGTCTGTCTGTATGTCCGTCCGTCCGTCCGTCCGTCCGTCCGTCCGTCCGTCCGTCCGTCTGTCCGTCTTGTTGCCTATCCAAGTTTTAGGAACAACAAGTAATAGTTTGACTTCTAGTCAATCATTCGGTATCAGAAGTGGCTTATATGGAAGGCAAATGCCTCTAGATTATGCTTTAATTATTAAATTAGGACAGTAAGGTCTGACTTTGCTAGTCACTTAACAGAAATAATGTACAGCATAGAATATAAAGTCATGGTGCAGTGGAAAAAGAATTAATATTGGATGACTGCATCTATCTCTGCAATGACTCAAATAACTTATTAATAAAATCATCTGGAATGGCAAAGAAAGCATTCTTGCAGGACTCCCAGAGTTCATCAAGATTCTTTGGTATCATCTTCAATGCCTCCTCCTTTATCTTACCCCAGACATGCTTAATAATGTTCATGTCTGGTGACTGGGCTGGCCAGTCCTGGAGGTTGAAGTATGAAAAGGAGTGCTATCCTGCTGAAAAATTTGCCCTCTCCTGTGGTTTGTAAGTAATAGGCTGCACACATGTCTTTATACCTCAGGCTGTTGATGTTGCCATCCACTCTACAGATCTCCCATACGCTCCCATACTGAATATAACCCCAAACCATGATTTTTCCTTCACCAAACTTGACTGATTTCTATGAGAATTTTGGGTCCATGCGGGTTCCAATAGGTCAATAGTGCAATATTTGTGATGATTGGAATGCACTGCAGTTCAGCAGATGATTCATAAGAAAAATCTACCTCCTGCCACTTTTCTAAATGATCAACTAGAAGTCAAGTTATTATGTGTTGCTCTTAAAACTGGGATCGATGACAAGACTTTTGTCAGGTAGTGTATATATAACAATATACCACCAATAATACACAATGATGTAAGCATTATTTACCACTTATTCTTTGTATTTACTCTCAGTGCTCTTTAATTTTGTTCCCAACAATTTACAGGCTATTGTTACTTCGTACTACTTTACCCAATTATCTCATCTGGCCCTCAGAAGCATTTTAGTACAACAGATCACACAACATATCATAATGCAAGTCAAAGCTCTATAAATATCATCAATATTTTGCTATTACAGTTTTTCTCAGTCGCTTTGGTGCGTTTCTCACATCACCAGTGCATTTCTGCACAACAGTTAATGCATTTCTCAAAACAATTAGTACAAACTGCAAAACCTAGTTGATAACCTGCAAAAGCGCATCAGATGCTAAAAATGGATAGTTCATTCCTCAAAAGCAAGTATTGATGTCAATCAAAGTGTCAGTATCATCAAAATGAAAAGTCCTGACACCATTGTTTATGAACAAGATAGTCAAATGGCTTTGTCATGTTTTCATCATGACAGTTTACTTTGTACATTTTTTCAATGCAAAAAAGTCAGATTTTAGTGAAACTTCCTAAAAAAAATCTAAAGATAGTACTATATACTATTAGTACAGCCAATTGAAAACTACAGTAAAGTTAGACATCACTGCATTTAGTAAGGTATCTGAGTACAAGACACTGAATATGTGTTTCACATTTTTTCTGCATTTGCTCTTTACAATTTGGATTTTTTCACAGCATTGTGCAGAAGAATAAATCCACCCTTATTTACAACAAACATAAACATATTGCAGAACATATTGGAACTGAACCAACATACATACACAGGTCTGTAAATCATTCATGAAACTGAAGACATTTTCAGTAAAGTAAAGATTTAAACATTTTTTTTTATAAAATTAGCTTGACAGATTTTGACAACTAGTTCAACATTTTTGTATGTAATGACTCAAGTAATGAAATGAGGACTATTAGTTTTATATGGAATGACTATTCAGCATTTACAAGTTTAGTTAATTTTGACTGAGATGTCATAAGCAAATGATAATGTTATAAATAGCAGAGAGCTGTATGAAAGCAATTGATGCATGTCCGAAAGCATTTGCAATTTGCTGAAAGGAATGAGAAACTGCTATTAGGATGTGCAAAACTGACTAATTGTTTTGAGGAATGCATTAACTGTTGTGCAAATGTAAATAGTGTAGTGAGAAATGCACCAAAGTGACTGAGAAAAACTGTAACATTACTGTTAAAAACAATCATTTTAAGCCGAAGAGTAAATGTGAAGTTTATCCATCATCTGCCTTGTCATGAAAGTTTATTCTTTTTTTATTGTAACTATTCACTCAGTTCTGGACTCAATTTTTAATCTATCTGTCGGTCTGTCTGTGTGCAAGTGTTCGTGTGTACAGTGGTGATTGTTTTTGTCAAGTGTCTCACAAATGACTGCATCACTTGTCTTTTTTCCCATTTCTTTAAGATGAATAATGGAAAGACCAACATTTGAAGTTTAGCTTATCTAATTGCATATGCAGCTGTGAGCTTTACTGCGGATGAAAAGAGACTAGACTGACGTGAATGATTTTAAAGCAAAGCTATTCCATTACGGACAATCACTCTAATGTTTCCTAAAGGTAAAGTTTTAATTCTAGTTCTGTTCTCAGACTGTATAATGGCATTCTTGGCAAAGCCCTGTATGTTTTGAGTTATTTGACAATGGTACGGTTCCCTGTGTTTTGCGACCTAAACAGAGCCAGCCCTTTGCTACTGTTCACTTAGACTGTCAAATGACTTTCAAGCATGAAATGAATCGGGTACATCTCACTGGAGATTTTATTAGACTATTTTTTTTTTTTTATTCAAGCTTACCCCATCCTGTTGTTCCTTTGCAATGGTTCTCCAGAGAGGAATTGTCTTGATAGCTTGAAACAAACCATGTAAAAACTGAGGCAAGTCAGAATACAGTGCGAACAGGGAGAGAAACTGCTTCAGATGAATGTAAATCTTCACTGAATGGAGGACAGGTCTCTCAATGCTGCATTGTTTGATGGAATATGATGCCAGTTTCCTATGCGCAATACAGTTGCTTTAGTTTTACAGTTATACAGAGAAAATCCTTTTCACAACAGTTTTGAGTCTTGACTCATCATTCTGCCAAGAATTGACTGCAAAGATTTCAAACAAAGATGAGTATTTTGGTATATTTAATGTAAAATTCTTTAACATCAGCAAGTGATCTACTGACAATGAATGAATTAATGACACTATAGGAGATCTTAAAAATGCTAACTTTAGCCTGGTAGCATTAAAGCCCACATCCCACTCTACCTCCAAACCACTATCTAAAGCCATGCCTCTAGAACACACAAACTACAACGAGTCAAAGAGAGCAAAATCATCACTTCCTGATTAACTGGTGCCACATATCAACAGTAAAAACGGAATTTACTTCGGTAGGAGAAGCTTTGTGAATCGTTTCTTCATTTAATAAATGACTTTCACCTCAGACGACAATGCCGACACTCTATGAATGTCTGGTCGTGTTTGAAGCCATGAGACTCAGAGTGCAGATGCTCTTGACAGTTCTGGAGGTCATTATTAATATATTAGCCACAAAACTGAAATGGTTGAGGTGTTTTAGAATGGCCAAAACAACATTTCAGACTTCTCAGCCTGCTGGTTTGTCCATTTACACACATTTTTATCATCACATGGTCTCTTAAAACAAAATCACCTTTTTTAATAAACATACTGGAATGTGTTCAGTAAAAGTGTTTCCAGTATAAATTATGCACATCTTTTCTTGTCAAATGAAAAGTTTATTCTACTCCCTTATGCACATACATTTTTGTTATGCGAACAGCACAGGTGCTAAAGTTAAAATGCTTTTTTTTTTTTTTTTGATGACAAACTAGTAAACTGACTACCACAATCCTTAGTAAATGGAATTGTGTAATTCACATAAAGATTCACATGTTCTGAAACAAGGATGCACTGTAATTGTGGCAGTAAAGCTGTTTTCTGGTCTGACGCTGGTTTTGATCCCATCTCTCTTTTCTTGCCTTGCAGGTTTTTTTATTTTTTTTATTTTTTTATTTTTTTTATGTTTGTGGTGTGAGTCACCATTGCAAGCTTTCTCGAGTACTAGTGACAGCTGTTTACCACTAACCAGGGGCCAGCTGCATAAACTGCTTTAGATTATTCTTAAAAATACAGTCAACTTTTTTTTTGTTTTTATCTTCAAGACTGGACATAGCTATTTCAAAGTCAGTCATAAAAAGGTTGATTGTTGCTTTAATATAAGTTCAGAAAAGAAAGAGTTATTACCACATGGCCAATTAAAAGTCTTGACATGTTGGTTATGCTTAGGTGCTGTATGTAAGTTCTTCTAAAGCCGTGGTTCTCAAACTTATTCACCAAGTACCACCTTAGAAAAAAATAGCCTCTCCATGTACCACCATAATGACCAGTATTGGACAAAAAGCAGCGTAGTTGGCCAAATTAAGCAACTACAGCACGGCACAGTTCAAAAACGAGAATCATATTCATATTTATACAATATTTGATACATTTTGAAATATATGTTGCATGTACATATTACATATTTGTAAAACTTTTTAAAATCTAAACATTAACTTGTATGTAAATTGGTAGGGAACCCATTTTTCTCAGATGATGACAAGTTGACAAAACATGCTGCACTCTTATGGAAGGTTTTTTTAATAGAGAATTGATGAAGTCGGTTTTTGTCACGTGACTCGCAGTGCTGCATTCTGAAAAGTTAAGATGTTTGCAACTAGGCACGCCTGGAATATGCAAGCGCACCATGCTGCAGTTCTTACTCATTTTGCTAGCCTTTGGGTTAAATTTTTTGCACTCAAGTGACCATGATGTAACAAGAGAATACGGTTATTTTTCCAAATAAAATATTTTCAAAATAAATGATTGTTCAGACTCAGATGATAAATAAAACTGAAATAATTAATAATATTTTGTGCGGCCCAGTACCAATTGATCTATAGACCAGTGCTGGTCTGTGGCCCGAGGGTTGGGGACCACTGCTCAAGTGCATATCTGCTCTGCAAACACCACACACCTCTTTAGTTCTGCCTCAATTAGATTGGTTTTTAGCAGCTAAGGACACAATGCACTAAAGTAAACATTCTAAGCACAGCACTTTTATCGTAGACTTTAGAGAACAGCCAATGCTGATCACATTGGAGCTATCGTACGCATCATATAATTAAAATTGTATTTTCTTTTATTACTCAGTGATTCCTCTGTGTACCACTGAAGGTAAGCCCGCATACCACTAAGGGTACACATACCACAGTTTGAGAACCGCTGCTCTAAAGCATAAAAATGCCATAATATTTTTGCAGATATTTAAGAAACATGCTCAGTGAAAATTCTTGTTTATCTGAAAAAAACAATGCTAAAGTCAGATATTATGCTTTGAAAATGTGTTTTCCGTGCCGGAATGCTGTCTTTGTTTTGGTTCTATTAACCTGGGGCCTCATGTATCAACGCTGCGTACGCACAAAAACTTTGCGTACGCCAGGTTTCACGCTCAGAATCGCTCACGTTTGGATTTACTAACAATGAACTGAACGTGGGAAAGTGCGCAGGTTCACGGCAGCTTTCTGGCAGGCGTACGCACATTTTTTGTGCGTGTCTGTTTTATTTCCATTGGCGACTCCTAGAGGCAGTTGTGTTAAATTCTTCTCTACAAAGTGTCTGATCCTTGCAATGGCAGCTGTATGAGACGGGTTCATGTAGTAGGTATGTAAGATTTCCATACCATACAGTTGACCAGCTAAACATTAAAGCACAATTTGCAGCGGTCGCCTGTTTTCCCAATGTAATCTGAGCAATCTACCGCACGCACATTGCTATAAAGACACTATCTAAAGATGAATTTGCATGCGTGAATCAGAAACATTTCCATTCAATAAATGTGCAAATAAAATATGATGCACAAACTTATTGATGATTCCTACTTGTCTTTCTCGTGATAAATAGTGGGCAAAATCTGATATGTAGCGGGGAAAAAAAGAAGAAAGAGTTCATCAGACGCTGGATTCGAGCCGAGTTTATGCTAGAACGTGTCAGTACATGATCACATGCTTCTTATGAGGTGCGCCACTGAGACTGCTAAGAGTACTGCAACACTTTACAGATATAAACCACACTATTTCTTTTTTAAATGCACTCAGTGCGATGTTCAGACCCAACTGTGTTAACCGTACCAGCTAAACTCTCCCACTCTATTTTTTTCTTTTGTTGTTAATTCCGGAGAACAAACTTGCAAATAACACCGCTTTTCTCCGGTCTACCTCCGAAAGCAGCACCTCCAATTCACATTCTGTTCAAAGTTTCTCTTTTTGTTTGATTTTGCCATTGCTTTTTCGTTGGGTTTTTCCATTAGCATAGTCATTAGCATATTCATACGGGGGAGGAGGCAGGGAGGGGTTTTGCGCTCGTGCATGTTGCGCTCAGTTTCACGTTCATTCGGATGTACAAAAGAATATGCGTGAGATTCGGCGTACGCAGTGTTTCATACATCTAAATTTTTTCTGCGTACGCACATTTACAGCTTTGTGCGTACGCAATGTTTTAGTAAGATTTCCACGCAAGTCTTCGTACATGAGGCCCCTGGCCACTGCCAGTTTATCCAATTATATTTCAGCAGCCGGGTTGCCTTGGTGGAAAACTGTATTTCATTAATTTATTCAGATAGGCTCTCAAAGCATGTGTCCGTGACCGAAATGCGACCTCCGGTGGATTGTAGCAGACGCCGAAATGAGATGCAAATTCAGAGTTCCAGATGAGATTATTAATTAGAAAATAGTATTGATATTAGAATGTAAATATTAGGTGAGCAGGTCACATTGTACACGTGTGTCTTAAAAACATGTGACGAGATATGCAGTGATACGCAGTTTCGCTGTTTGCACCCGATGAAACACGACAGAAATTTAAAAACAGCCATTCAGAAGCACAGAATTTTAATTAATTTAATACATTTTAACCCTCGTTAACATTATTAAATGTACGCTGAAAAGAGTTGGTTTACACTTAGTCACAATAAAGTTCAATTTCAAACAGTTTATTTTATTTTCAAGATCTTAGGTGAACCATCTGCTGCTGCTTTCAGTAAATGCGTTCATTACAATTATTAGCATTTAACACTGAATAAACCCCATAAGGTGTATCTGAGGTGATCAATGTCAGTTTTCTGTTGTTCAGCAAGAAATAGAAGCCACTTCTAATAAATCAACTCTAGGTGTTGTTTAGAACAAAAACTCCTTTTGCTTTAGAAAATATTCCTTCTATCGCAAGGTGTTGCTTTTATTTAAAATATGACTTAAATCAGCCTTTAGACTCGATTGTCAGACCAGAGTCAGACTCACTCCTGCAGGTCGTCAATCTGGCAACCTGCACTTGCGTTTGTTTTGATTGATGAATGCAATACCTAGTTCAACCACTGGGTTTCAAAACCTACACACTGCACCTTTAAGGATTGAATATACATAATGCTGATTATTTCAGTTATTGCAGTTATTCCATTGGGAAATGCTTTGTATTATATGTGTTATACATTTTATATAACAAAATGCTTGTGTTCGGTATAGTTACTTCCGCTAATTCCAATGCTATGTCATAGCAATTTATAACTGTTTGATTTAGTGACTAATTTGGATGTTCTCATTCATACAACTTTATACAATTTTTTCATCCCTCAATGAGCGTTGAGTCTGATTCCAGCGACCCTCCAGGGACAGACGAGTCTTCGCTGAGGCTAGCTTCCAGCCTCCACCACGGTGACTGAAGCTCTGCACAAGACTTTTGGCCAGTGGAGAAATTAAAATGGTCGTGCCCAACTGAGTCTGGTTCTCTCAAGGTTTGTTTTCTTCACTCCTATCAGGTGAAGTTTTTTTCCCCTCTCCGCTGTCGCCACTGGCTCGCATGGTTCAGGATTGGTAGAGCTACGCATCGATGAATTTGCTCTTCAGTATTTGAACTCTCAGTAATAATTTTAAATCATACTGAACTGAGCTAAACTGAACTGAACTTAAACACTAAAAACTGAACTACACTGTTCCAGTTACTATGACCATTTATGTGAAGCTGCTTTGACACAATCTACATTGTAAAAGCGCTATACAAATAAAAAAAAGCTAAAAGTTTAGTGGTGGTTTTTTTGCCACACCTAATTTAAAAATGTAACATTTTCAACTGAATTAGCCACTAAACTGACAAAAGTTACCTTTCCCCGTGAAATCAGGCTGCTAATTCAGTGTTTCCCAAACCTTTTCGGCCATTCTTGCATCTTAGAGGTTGAGAAAGGATCCCAGCCCCACCAGTCCCCAGTCAGTCAAACAAAACTTGAGCTTCAAGTTTAACTGTTAAAATTAATTGAAATAACAACACATTTTTATTGATCAGTCTTCTGTCCATCTTGGTTTTCTCTTGTTTCTCTTTTATTTTTAATTTTTTGTTTCATGTCACTTCAAAACAAAGATATCTGAATACTTGTTTGATAAGCGGATGGATTTGAAGCTCTGTTGTATTTCTGCATTGTGGTTATTAGTCTGGAAGTGAAGCAATGCTGTACTTAAACCCTGAATATGCAATTTTTCTCCATCCTCTGTGTTTTGGCATGTCAAACATTGGGGACTGCAGCTGCGTAGTGCTGTCAAAGGTAAAACATCATTTGTCACTGAAGACTGACAAAGGCCTATTAATTAGTGGAGTTTCATTAATCCCGCCAGCTAATTACCCCAGGAGCACGATTTGTGAGCTTATCTGGAGAGATAAGGAGTTAAATATGATGATAGTTGTGCTTATCCCTGCTATGGGTAATTGTAATTACTACAGTATAGTGTAAAGGGAACATTGGCAAATTGTCTCAGATTAAAAAATCATTATCGTTCTCCAATGAACATGCCGCCTGGCCTCCTGGTTTATTATGAAAACAATGTAGCAATTTGGCATAAACCAAGACAGCAGATTATAGCTAGCAATTAAGATTCATTCTTTCATGACAGCTTTTATTCGAAACTGGCATAATGTCATGGGCTGTCAACAGCGTGACAAGGGCTTCTTGCGAATTTGACACAGGTATAAATGACTCCGTATCCACGGCTCTTTAGCACACGGTGTAAAAGCTCTAATTAAATGTCCTTGAATTCCTGCACTGATTCAAACATGCGGCTCACATTATTCGTTCTCCTCTTTCTGCGAGCTGTTACGCAGGGCTCATGCTCTGATCTTTCAAATATTAGTACCACGCTGGCCTCATTCCTTTCTTTCCATTATATGTATATTTTTGGATTTGATTGTATGGGAAGTAGAAAGCGAAATTCATCTCGATGGATTGGCCACAGTGCAGAATCCGCTGCAACGAAGCTGGAGTTTGCCTAAGAATGAAAGTGGTTTGGTGGAGCGGCAATTAGAATCAGCTTTGATTTTTTCTTTCAGGCCGCATGATGAAAGCTGGCACTTTTACACAATCATATCTCAAAGCCCTCTCTGAGGTCTGTGACCCGCTACTCATGTCACTGAAGCAGTTACTGTAATGCAAGCAAATGTGAAGCGGACTTAGGGTAAACATACACTTTTATGTTTTGTATCAGTTTTTGATTCTTACTGGTATTGTTAGTTAGTTCGATGTTGTAGTGTGGGTTTATTGTACTTTGATATTGTGCTAAGCTAACCGTTTTTAGCATGTAAATATATGCAAACATATGATCCATAAAAATAAGTGAGAATACAATTTGACTGATTTATTTTGTTCTACAATATGTCTATATGTATATCATCTATATTTATCATCATCTACTTGAGCCATGATAATTGTAACACAATATAATAATATGATAGCCTGTGTTGTTTGTCATATTATACAAAGTTCAATTGTTCATGCAAGTTTTTTAAAAACTAATTTTTACTGTTAAGGTCAGTAACCCTTTAACCTCAGATCAAACTTGAACTGCAGTTGTCATGTTTGACACTTCCAAACACTTTAAAAAGACATACAAGCTTAAAAATCAACAACAATAAAAAAAACAAACAAAAAAACTGCTGCCTCGGCTTGTCCACTGAGTCTGGCAGTGTTGTCAATCTTACAGAGAAGATTGGGATCAATTCCACTATGTGTGCTATTCTGACTTCAGCACGGCTCCCATTAGATGTTTACTTCACCTCAAATCATAGAGGAGAGAAGTGCGCCCACAACCGTCAGAGGATTTAGCACCCGAGAGTAAGAAAGCTGCAGCATTCAGAAACAATCACAGCAGTGAAAATGGAAGCAGATTGGGCCTGCTGTGGTCTGATTGATTCGTCATGGCCAAAGGTAAACGAAAACTTCCCTTTGTGAAGATTTTGAAAGATGAGCCCTCAACAGGTGACATTGTGAAGCAATAGCTCCTTTATATTGACGCATTGAAATGTTTAAAATGCTTGTTTAAACAAACACATGTTGTACAACTACTACAATTTTCAAACAATCCAAACTATCTTGTAAGTTTCTAATATCAAATCGATCTCTAACATCTAACTCACGGGTTGTGTTCAGGGAAATCAAAACAGATTTTGTTAATTCGCCTAATATTCTTTGTGACAAACAAGCACTTTCATCAAATATTGAACAGTAATATACGGACTGCTGTGTTTTACACACTGTAGCAAATTGCTATGTAATAACTGCATGTAATGTAAGAACTCAAAATGATGTAATAATTTTAAGATTATTGTAATGAAATGTTCCTTATGTAATAATTTTCTCAAAATGTATTAAAATACTGATCTCATATATAACATCATTCTGGCCTCTATGCCAAAAAACATACATATTACTTATATGCCAAAACTCACGTTACATATATGCCAAAAACATACATGTCACATATATGCCAGAAACAAATGTTCATATATGTATAAAACATGTTACATATCTGCGAGAAACGTACATGTCAGATCAATAGTAAAAACAAACATGTCACATATATGCCAAAAACATATGTTTATAAATGTAAATATCTTATGCCAGATCTATACCAGAGACATATATGTCACAAGCAAGTAAGTAACATTTATGTCACATGAGAAATTGGGGAGAAAATAAACAGGGGGCTAATAATTCAGGAAGTTGAATAATTCTGATTGCATATTGTATATGCTGGAAACATGAAAATAGTAAATATCTTATGTCACATATATGCCAGAAACATACATGTCACACATATGCTAAAAACATGCATGTCAGATATAGGAAAGAAACATATGTTGCATACAGTTGAAGTCAGAATTATTAGCCCTCCTTAATTTTATTTTTTCTTTTTTAAATGTTTTCTAAATGATGTTTAACAAAGCAACACAATTCTCACAGTATATCTTAAAAATGTTTCTCTCCTGGAGAAAGTCTTATTTGATTTATTTAGGCTAGAATTAAAAAAAAAATTCTGACATCAACTGTATATACCAGAAACATACTTGTCACATATATGCCAGAAATATACATATCACATATAGGCCAGA
The DNA here is from genome assembly GCF_052040795.2 of Danio rerio. Taxonomy (NCBI): domain Eukaryota; kingdom Metazoa; phylum Chordata; class Actinopteri; order Cypriniformes; family Danionidae; genus Danio; species Danio rerio. The sequence continues at coordinate 11,258,967 of NC_141029.1, forward strand.
AACATATATGTAACATATAGGCCAGAAACACATATGCCACATATATGTCAAAAACATGTCACATTTATGACAAAAACATACATGTCACAAATATGCCAAAAACATGCATGTCACATATATGCCAGAAACATGTCACATATATGCCAAAAACATGCATGTCACAAATATGGCAGAAACATACGTGCCACATATATGCCAAAAACATGCATGTCACAAATATGCCAAAAACATGCATGTCACATATATGCCAGAAACAGGTCACATTAATGCCAGAAACTTATAATGTATGTTAAATACACACGTCACATATATGCCAGAAACATATATGTCACATATAGGCCAGAAACACATATGCCACATATATGTCAAAAACATACATCACATTTATGACAAAAACATGCATGTCACATGTATGGCAGGAGCATACGTGCCACATATATGCCAAAAACAATTATGTCACATATATGGCAGAAACATACATGCCATATGCCAAAAACATGCATGTCACAAATATGCCAAAAACATGTATGTCACATATATGCCAGAAACATGTCACGTTAATGCCAGAAACATATATGTCAAATACACACGTCACATATATGCCAGAAACATATATGTCACATATAGGCCAGAAACATACATGTCAAATATATGCCAAAATACACATATGTCACATCAAGCCAGAAACACATTAGTCACATATATGCCAGAAAGATACATATCACATATAGGCCAAAAACACATATGCCACAAATATGTCAAAAACATACGTCACATTTATGACAAAAACATAAATATCCCATATATGCCAAAAACATGCATGTCACTTATAAAGCAGAAACATATGTGCCACATATATGCCAAAAACAATTATGTCACATATATGGCAGAAACATACATGCCATATATATGCCAAAAACAAGCATGTCACAAATATGCCAAAAACATGCCTGTCACATATATGCCAGAAACATGTCACATTAATGCCAGAAACATATATGTCAAATACACACATCACATATATGCCAGAAACATATATGTCATATATAGGCCAGAAATATACATATCACATATAGGCCAGAAACATATATGTCACATATAGTACAGAAACACATATGCCACAAATATGTCAAAAACATAAATATCCCATATATGCCAAAAACACGCATGTCACATATAAGGCAGAAACATACGTGCCACATATATGCCAAAAACAATTATGTCACATATATGGCAGAAACATGCATGTCACAAATATGCCAAAAAACATGCATGTCACATATATGCCAGAAACATGCATGTCACATTAATGCCAGAAAGATATATGCCACATATAGGTCAAATACACACGTCACATATATGCCAGAAACATATATGTCACATATAGGCCAGAAACATACATGTCAAACATATGCCAAAATACACATATGTCACATGCATGCCAGAAACACATTAGTCACATATATGCCAGAAAGATACATGTCACATGTTGGCCAGAAACATACATTCATATATGTAAATATCTTATGTAACAAATATGCAAAAAACATATATGTCACATATAGGCCAGAAACATATGTCACATATATGCCAAAACATACATGTCATTTATATACCAAAAACATACATGCCACAGATATGCCAGAAACATGTATGTCAAATATAGTCCAGAAACAAATATGTCATATAAAGGCCAGAAACATACATGTCACATATATACCAAAAACATATATGCCAGAAACAAATGTCACATATATGCCAGAAACATATATGTCATATATACTGTAGGCCAGAAACATACATGTCACAAATAAGCCAAAAACATGTCACATATATGCCAAATACATAAATTTCCCATATTTGCCAGAAACATACGCACCACATATATAGCAAAAAATAAAAAATAAAAATAAAAAAACAGATGTCATATATATACTAAAAACATACATGTCACATATATACCAGAAACATATGTTCAATTACAATTACAAATGATTTTTATAGCACTTTCACAACTATTATTGTTGCAAAGCAGCATTACAATAGGTGCACAGAGCTACATGCTAATTGTGTTAGAATCATACTAATTAACATATGCATACAAGCAATAAGCAACATGCTTATTTAGTAAGTGCAGTGCAATCAACATGCTGCTTTGGATACTCATCATTGAATTGATGTTCCGGTGGTGTTTAGGTGTTGTAATTAGTGTTGAAGGTGATTTGTGATTGGTTCATTTGTATTTTTATGACTGAATCACTGAACGTACAGAAATTTATTGTGAACTTAAGTTTACATTGATACAAGTTATAGTGAAAGTGTTTGGTATGTATTAAAATATAATTGCAGTCTCTAAATTAATGCTGGATTAAGCAGTTGGTTTTGCCTATTTTTACAATATGTTTTAACCACCAAATGTTTTTATGTGTAATCACATGTTTGTAATGACAAAGTTACTATTTAATACATGTCAAACTTCAATATTAAATACACTCTAGAGTTCAATTTAGCAAATTGTGGTTTAATATAGTCAAATATAGCAAAGTAAATGTAGTATGCATACTACTTTAAACTCCAACATAATCATTGAATGAAATAACCTTTCAGCTTTGAAGTGACTTTTTCCATTCCTTGTAATGCATATAGAAACCATCATTCAGATTTCACACTTTGCCCCGTTTATTATCTACTTGATCCACGTTTATGTATTTTCAAGGAGCATTAGACATGTCAGCACCACTCATCTCTAAGTTGTTGTTACAGATTTTTTGCTGTTTGTCTGGCAATGGCACTTGTGTTATCTTTAAGCAAATGCTTTGGTATATTTGACACATAAATGTTATGCACTTGTTTGTGTTTCAAGAGCATGTAAATGTAAATCTCTCCAAAGCCAGATTTAAAACCTTTTCTCACTCCAAGGCTAATGACCGATGAAAGTAAAAGGCCGTCTAAGAAAACGTCTGTGACTCACTGTTCTAATTGGTGCAGAATGATTCACATTCATTAAAAAAAAAAAAAAAAAAAAAAAAAAAACTGGAGCATTTATGTATTGTACTGTGAGATTCAAAGCTTCTGTGAAAATCTGGGGTTTTACATTTAAAGGGTTATAAAAAATAAAAAAAACACCTTTTTTTGAGATGTTGACAGTCATATATGTGTTCCACACTGCTAAAAACACTATTAGGACACATATTTTCCACAAAAATATATGGTTGTTTTTGCATTATTTTGAGAAAACTCATTCTTCTAGTTTGAAAATAATTTTTGAAGCTACATCATGGCGATTAGATTCTTGTGTGAATTCCAGCGTGTAGACTGGATGTTTGTACCGGCGGGTACAACGTGACGTCATTGAGCTTTCAGCATTAATTCAAGAGAAAGACTTGGTTCGAACCAATCAGCGTGTTCTATTGTGTATGAGGTGCATATCATGCATGTTAACTTCATTAATATCATGCATATTATAGCTTTGAAGACTTACCTGTTAGTGTGCAGACAGCAGAGAGACACTCAAGTTGTGTTGCCAACCGTAATAAAAACAAATGGAAGAAGTAGAATTGTTTGGAGACATGGGTCATCAGTTTTGCAGTTATAAATGTGCTGCAACAAAGGTTTTATTTTCAATTCTCCGATATGAAAGCACAGCTGGACTCACGTGTGTGGATTACATTGCTCTGCTAACACAGGACAAAAATATGTCTGTAAAAAACATTTTTTAATCGAAAGTTTTTTGCCTCTGGAAATGGTGAAGTCCAGATTTGCCACTCGTCTTTATTTATTTATTTTTTTTAAAAAGACACATTTCCAGTTGTTGTTGATTGTGCTGTCTCTATAGATTTGGTAAGTGTGTGATCAGTGTTTTTTGTTCATGTTTTTTTCAGAGGCAAAGTTAGGTAGTATCGTCAGCAGTACTCTTTCAGACCCTACCTATAGCAAGTGAATCTAAGGGCCCTATCATACACCCGGCGCAGTGGGGCGCAAGGCGTGGCGCAGTAGTCTTTTGGTAGTTTCAGCTTGGCGCAAGAGTCGTTTTGAGGCGTTGCGCTACGCTCTATAAATAGCAAATGCATTAGCGCTTATTTGTGCGCCCATAGGCGTTCTGGTCTAAAAAGCAAGGTGTTCTGAGGCTGAATACTGGCGCGTTGCTATTTTGAGAATCTATAATAGATTTTTCATCAGACCAAAACTAACCCGGTCTAAACTCCGGCGCAGAGTTGCGCCTCGCTTACGCACTGCTTAATATGCACAAGAGAGCAATAGGCAAATATCTTTACATATGAAAAAATTTAAATATTAAGGATATATATAGTATATAATAAGAATAGATATAGAATATAAATATAAAGGATTAAAATACTACAAAACATATTTTCTAGCATACATAAATATGAAAAACCACTGCTTTTATGTCTTCTTCATCTCTTTTTCAGTTCATTCATAACAATTTGCTTTTGTATAATGTTATTATTATTAGCAGTATTATTTATTTTATCAATATTTATATTTGTTTTATTAAAAACAAGCTTAGATTTGCCCACCTGTCAGGTTTTAGACCATATGGGGCACAGCATGTGTTTTAGGATATAACTCAGGTTTTAGAGCACATTTTGCTATTATTATTCATTTATTCGTTCGCTAGAAATTAGAACTAAATTTAGAAATAGTTTTGAAACGAATATTTGCGCTTAACAAACAAAAGTATTTATTTATAGACTAATTGATGTCTGTGCCTAAAGGTTTCCCTATCCAAGAGCGAAAGTGAAAGTGATCCATTATCTCTCATTCTCACGCAGTAGATGCTCTGTTTAACAGTTTTTGTTAAAAAACTGTTAACTGTTTGCTTGTGAAATGCTCATTTTTTCTACTTAGACTTACCTTGCGACCTGTAAATGGCGAATGCGCTCTTGGAGCGACGCAGCTGGGTCTTAAAGGTAATGGGAGATGAGACTCTAATTGGTTTATTCTCAAAACACACCTATAACTCATTAAGAAAATAAACTCAACCCTTTTAGAACATGCGCCACACGCAAGGTAGATTTCCCGTCCTTAAATTAGCAAAAACGCGTCGTGACACGCCCTGAAAGCGTTTGCGCCCTGCGTTTTGCGCTCTGCGCATGGACCGTCAAAATAGAGCCCTATGTTACCAAGAAATGTGGAGTTTTTTTTCTCTCCTATTCGCTGTGCTGTATCAAAAATTGCATTAAAACTACACTCTTCAGCAGTTCCTAGCATCCAACATCTCATTCATGTTCCTGAATGAAAGTGAAAGTGCCAAACTACAGTTAAAGTTGACAAATTAAGAATTTGGCGAATAATTTGATTACTGATTACATGTAAACAGTCACTGTTTTTCTTCCCTGACTGTGAAAATCATTTCATGCTCGAAATGAAACTCTAATTTTTATGCAAACCCTTCCCTCTTTCCCTCTCCCGTCACTCCCCTCTAAAATTCTACAAATACAAGTGTTGAGTGGGGTGATTAACATTAAAGGACCTATTTTAACCTTTTTACAAGATGTAATATAAGCCTTTGGTGTCTCCAGAATGTGTATGTAAAGTTTCATCTCTAAATACCCATCAGAATATTTATTATAGCCTCCAGAATTTGTCCAGTTTGCTATCTGAGTGCAGGGTAGCTGTTTTTGTAACATGTGGCTTTAAATGAAAATGAGCTGCTTCTCCCCACCCACCTTTCCATGTGCGTGTCTGCTTAATTCTCATCATGCATTACGTCTGATAAACAGCACAGTGACAGAGACAGACTCGGATGAAGCTGAAATACAGCTTATTAGTCAAAAATACCAAGTACATTTATTTGCCGTATCTGTGGTGGAGTTTATTCAAGCTTTCCTGAAATGATGAGTCACACACAAAAGCCATTTGCAGTACAAGCACACAAACACATATACGCATTTACTAACACCAATTACATAATGATTTTACTGTATTTATTATAAATATGCTCTGTTTTAAAAACTTTTTAAACTTATAAAACTCACAAAGAGTCATAACAAATATTTTAATCCCAGTTTATTTGCAAAAAAAAATAAAATAAAAAATGTTCTGTTGAAGTGTATAGAAGTTATTATAGAAACTTGGTGCATGTCAATCAATTCAGTGGGTAGGTAAAAACACTCCAATGTCACTTTGCGGTGGGCCTCAGAATTGCAGGGATTTGGCTCCTATTTTAATGTCAGGAAATTTAAAAAAATAAACTTGTTGGGTTTATGTCACTACAATATGATAGCGGACACACTATGCCTACAGACAGTTCTGTCCAAACAGCTTACAATATAGATTTTCATCATAGGCGTTCTTTAAACAAGCAATTTTTGATATTTAATGAAAATTCTGATCTTGGGGGAGTCAGGGCACTATAATATCTGTTTTATTTTAAAGTTATTAAATTACTAATTTCACAATGCTCGAAATGACTGCCCTGGACAGTTTAAGCTATACAATTGTATAAACAAGGATTCAATGATGAATGAAGAACTTTTCAGGCAAAATCAGGGCAGTTTTGAGTGTATACTATAAAGACAGTAGTAATGAATTAATTATAAGGATTTTTCTTTTTAATTAAAAATAAAACAATACAAATAGAGAGAATTTTTTTGCCCAGTGTGTATGTGTGTGTACCTGGTATTGCCTGCAAAACAGAAATGAAATGTTCCCACAAGTACGGTAATACCAGTACTTTTTTTTTATTCTAGATACATTTTGATAAAACAGCCTATAAATCATACAGAATTAAGTATTTTTAAAATGTAAAATGCAGACATTGTGTTTATGTTTATGGGTAGGGTAGGAACAAGAACACACTGTTTATGCCATACTAAGACAGTTACGTCTATGGTACGACTTACGTCTAAGTCCCCACAAATATAGCTATACAAGAGTTTTGTGTTTGTGTGTGTTTGTGTGTGCACGTGTCAGGTAGAGAGAGACCTGTAGTTCTCTGGCTGTCCTTAAATCTGTGCCAGTGGGAGTGACATCACACTCGCCGTCTTCCTGTGTGGGAGGTGGCCGGAGGGCACCCAGTTTCAGACTTCAAGAAGAATCATTGTCATCCGAGTTTGATGTTGCCGTAGGGCTGAAAGCTCTGAACATGTATATTGGTGCATGTATAAAAGTATGAATCTAAACTGAATCAGATGCCCGCTCTCATCATCTTGCCTACGCATTCTACATCTTGGCACTGCTACTGTTCCACAAAATCCTGCATGCAAACAATGTAGTTCACTCCTTAAATGAGCTCAGCGTGTTTCTAAGAAGCCTGTCAGTCACCGTATCGATCGGTAAGCCTCTGTATCAGATATCTATATCTGTGCAAGTGAAGAGGCACTTTGCAGTTTCAGGGGAAAGCTTGCTAAGCTACAAGTTATTTATAATTTGGTTAAGATACAGTGAAGCTACACTTTGTTGGGGGAAAAGTGCTTTGCTAAATGTTACTAAGCTAATTACATTCAAGCATCTGAAGCTTTGTAATTACTGTAAAAAAGAAATGTTAAATTGAATTTAAAACTGGATGAACTACAGTTCAATTTGCCAGATATTCTGGCAATAAAATAATTAGCTTTTTTTCTCGATTCAAAAAAATATTTAATACATTTTTGAAAACAGATCAGTTATGAGTGCTGAGTTTATTAATTGATTGTATATGCTTTTGTTGAGCTTATCTGTTGTGTTTCTATTAAATGTTTACAACATTTATATGTGATAACAGAATCAGTGGTAAAATTATGTATTACCAATGATACTGCATTAAAAATTCCACTGATTAGAGATCTTTAATTTCATCCATTTCATAGATAAAACACAAATAATGTAAAAGAATGTGTATTTTTTACTCTAAATGCTTGTCATTTGCAGTGCTTTATGGTATTTTAGTTCTTTCACTCATTAAAGCCATTGAGTATCTAGAAACAATGCTACTGAAAGTGGGCGAATGGCCTCTAGTATGACTCATTGCCATCCTGTTTATGAGCTGATTAAAGGGAGAGTTTACCCAAAATAGAAAAAAAAAAAAAAAACTATCGTCAATAATTACTAACCATCATATCGTACTGTTCAAAACCATGAGACCTTTGTTTACCTTTCAAACACAAATTAAGATAGTTTGGATGAAATCCAAGAGCAAAACTTTCAAAACAGCCCATCTGAATTCAGTATTTTAATCAGAATATTATGAAGCTATATGAGAATAGTTTTGTGTACACATAAAGTAAAAATAAGGACTATATTTAACAGTTTGATCTCTTTATTGTCAGTATGGGACATATGATTACGAGCACTGTGCTCTGATGTATACACAATGTATGTAAAGACAGACAGCACAACTAAGTGTGACAAGCATAAAGAACACTTCATTTTCCTGAATGTGAAGGAAACTGTTTAATAGTCAATATTATTATTATATATTTTTTGTGCAAACATAACTAGTCTCATAGCTTGATAATATTTCGATTAAACCACTCAAGGCACATAGTCTGTTTTGAGGATGTTTTAGGTTATTTTTGGGACTTTTAAAAATGTGTATTCCATGATGGGTGCATTAAAAAACATAATTGAATCATTCACTATGTCGTCCATGAACCTTTTTAAATATACAAAAGATTTATATTAGTAAAATGTTTTTCAAATTGTGAAAAAAAGGTATTTTTACAAAAAAAAATTCACTAAGATGTTTAGAAAAAGAGTTTTCTCCTTGATTAAAAGTAAAAACAAGCAAACAAAAAACACCAATGCCAACAGAGAATATTTATTGAACAATGCTTATCAGAAATGTTGTATTTTAACAAAGAGCATTAGGATGTGAGCCAAGATATCTGAGCAGTACTTTTTTGTGTTTTTTTTTTATTGGAAAAAATATTTGGTAATATCTCACTTTAGATATGTTTTAGTCACAAATCTTTCAAGATACATCAATTCATAGTAAACTTTTAAGAGATTGGACTCATTTCCCCCTTTTGCTGGCTTCTGATAAGTCTTAATGAGGAAATTGTTGATGAAATCAGTACATGTAATGCATTTTTTTGTCGATGGCATCACTTACAAGTTTTCAAACTAGATTTACTGGCAGATTAAACTGTAATCTCCCCTTCTGATATATATAAAAGCCTAACAAACCAATGCTCCTCCAGTTTCCACCATTGTTCCAACAGACACATTCTTACAATGGCAGCTGTATCATACAGGTCGTTTAATGAAACTCTCCAACAATCATACTCTACAAAAACTGGCAGAATTTACCGAACTTCAAATCTGAGAGTTTTAGCAGGACAAACATCTCTTCATGGAGTCCAGAGCCTCCTCCAGCCAAACATGGGCTCCATCAGATACTCTCTCTGGCTGCTGGCCCTCGCAGGATCAGTGGGCTTCCTCCTATTCTATTTCTTCAGCTCTGTTACATTTTATTTCCAATATGGCTACATCACCCAAATAGAAGAGGAGACCAGAAGCAAACTGGACTTTCCTGCTGTTACACTGTGCAACGTGAACCCACTTCGGTGGTCTGCTCTCACGACTCGTGACATTCAGCACATTGGAAAGATTTGGGGCCTTCCTTTGGACACCGTCCTCACAAAGAATATCAAACCAAAAATTGACGTGAGCATGCCGCAACTCAACATCACAAAGCCGAATCGAAAAAAGTGCAGATTTGACTGGCAGGATTTGTATGATCGAGCCGCTCACCGCCTTTGGGACATGGTGAAATCTTGTCGTTTTCAGGGGCTACACTGCACCCTTGAAGACTTTGAATCTGTGAGTAATCCCTGGCTCTTGCCTTTGAACTTTAATCCATTCAGCTCCCTGTAGCCGCGGGCCAGTGTTGTCTGCAAAAGGTGTCTAGGAACCTCCTTATATGCATATAAACCGCCCTCTACTGAAGAATCAAAACTTAGAAAAATGGGTTATGACAAGAATAGATTAGGATGAGAGGTTTTTTTTTTAGCAGGTAGTTCATCTGACATCTTCTATGCTCTTTGCACAAGTACTGTGAAATTAGAATATAACCACTACAAGGACTTCTTGTCTTTTTTCACTCTCTCTTTTTTAACCAAAAAGAACTAACTAGACTTCAAAGCATGAAACCGATTCTGTTTGAAGTTGCTTTCTTTTTCAGGTGCACTAAAGGTTTTGGACCACCTGTCTTGTAGGCTGGTAAAATAGAGAGTTGAAAAACCAAAGAACAAGGGCTGGAATTTGAGAAGAGCAAAGCATCTGTCATTTTTGTTTCATTTTAAATCGTGCACTTTAACTTCTGGTTACATCTGATATTTAAAGGAAGGATTTTTAAAGGATTATTTCAATGAATACAAACATCTGATTGTGTCAATGCTTCAGCATTGTAACAGAAACAGTAGTTGTGCTCATGCATTTGTAAATCTCAGTCCAACTTTTGCCTGTTGGGCATATGTTTGTGTGGGAATATGATCAAAGCAACAAGCTGGCAAAATTATGAATTTGTAAGAAACACTGTTTTAAAGTATGTGCGAACTGGATGTTGCAAACAATTTACTTTCCATATTGTGGTGTATTTCCGAGGGCAACTGAATAGTGAAGGAGAAAAACGGAGGGTGTGGTTTGTTTTGTTTTCTGCGGTGAACTGATTTAATGTAGCACAGCAGGCATTGCATTCATGTCAAGCTGAATGTTGTAAGGGCATGGTTAAGAGTGTTATGCCCAAGCCCAAGCCGTCAAACTGGTCTCATCAATGAAAGACCATCATTTCAGGGGGGAGATCCATTTTCAGATTTAGATTTAAAGATTACAGGAGCAAAAAAGAATGGACTTGCACAGAGGAATTGTTCACCGTAAAACACTAGCACTAACTGTCCACTAACAAAGTAAATATGATCAGTTTTAACTTCATGTGCACTTTAAGATTTAAAAGATTATGTACTCAAACGGTACAATTTATAAAAAAAAAACTATTCTCTTTTGTGTATTTTAAAATGTATTATATTCCTTTTTTTGACAACACTGAATTATCAATATCACTATAATATGAATTAATTCATAATCACATAAAGTGCCATTTCATCCTAACAATATGCTATTTCATCATGCCAGTAACAAATCTACAACATGCTAATTTGTAGAAAATGTTAAAACATGCTTAAGCTTATACGTTAACAGTGTTTGATACATAGCATGCTAATTCATGTCAAGGCTCTAATTAATGGTAATAATGTTAACCATGTTAAAATAATGCTAATTTACTAACCACTGTAAACACTGGGGCTGCAAGATATTGGAAAAAAAATAACATTGCGATATATATATATATATATATATATATATATATATATATATATATATATTTTTTTTTTTTTTTTTTTTTTTTGCCGATATACTGTATATTGTGATATGAATACACCTGAATACTTAATATCTCTATTTGGAATGGATTTATAATGTTTGATCTAATGTTTAATTATGTTAGGTGTTAGAATTTACAATGTTAGATTAAATTAAATGATTTTTCAGTAGGAATGCATCTCCATAAAATCTAACAATCTATAAACTTTTTGGGGTCCCAACACATTTCGTTGTGGTCTGTGTTATGTGCAGTGCATTTCTGTATTTGCATGGTTGCGAGTATTTTTATGCATAACAATAAATACAATCAAGAAAATGATGCAATTGAAATAAATTGTTTTGCATTTCCAGAGTCGAACGGTAATCAAGTACAGTAACTGGATGATAAAAATAAAAGTAATTCAATAAACTTAATCGTAGTTAAGGACACAAATGGTACAATTTCTTATACCTGAATGCTTTTAAAATCATTATGCAATCATAGACATCAAAAACACATGCAAATGACAAATTACTATACAAACTCAACATTGTGTATACCCTGTGATGTGACGAATGCAAATGATCACATTGCAATATCAATGCTGAAACGAGACCTATAGTAAATATATAATAGAAACATGTTAATCCATGCAACATGCTGACTCACTTTCTTTGACGGAGACGCTGAGAACAGACTTGCGGATCCAAATGCAGGTTTTAATAGGAAGGTCAGTAAAGCAATGGTCAACACGGGCAAATACAAGCAATCCAGAGTCTTAGTAAGAAACACAGGCAGATGATCGAAAGACAGGCAGCAGACAAGGATGAACAAACTTACAAGGCAAGGATCAAAAACTTGGGAAAACAAACCAGAGCACCATCTCAAATGGCACACTATACACTATGCACTCATGCACTATGTACTTATGCACTTACACACTAAACAGCATGGTATATGCATGTAGTGTAGTCCCAAATGGAGCACTGTTTTTCACTAAGCGGAAATTCAAACCGTTTCCCTGATGACTGTTGACGATTGCCAAATCAGTAAATTAAATTACCAAACTATCAAATAATATCTGCCATGAGTGTAACCATCAGGAGGCGCTATAATCATATAATCATAATCAATAGTAAGAATTTTGCTTTCACCATGCAAAATAAATAAAATTCTCCAACATGTGCGCCCAAAAGCTCCACCCTTTCCGCTACATGAGCAAACCTGCAGTTTTTGAGCGCATGAAGTGTTCATCATTAACATTTTAGTTTTTAGTGTAAATGCACTACTGACACTATTTATACTACAAAATGGCGTAGAATAGTGCACAAGTATGCAATTTTGGACGCAGCTCAGGAAAAATGTGTTGTACACTCAAAAAAAAATTGTTGATTGAACATGATTTAATCGTGGCACCCTTTATGCATCTAATCCAATCAAGTAAACCTGAACTGCTTTGAACATGTTGTATGAACACAAAGCACATTTGTAGATAAAACATGGTTTCAATATGTCAGTCCAACTTCTTTGCAACTAATTGACTCAAAATGTTTGTATTGTGTTATTCTAATTAAAATGATTCTAATTTACTCAATGTAACACTAAAGCTTTACTTTAACAAAATTATGTCTTGTCAAATCAGCTAGTAAATTTCTTGTTCAATATTGTTGTTTAAATTCATTCATTCATTTTCTTGTCGGCTTAGTCCCTTTATTAATCCGGGGTCGCCTCAGCGGAATGAACTGTCAACTTATCCAGCAAGTTTTTTACTCAGCGGATGCCCTTCCAGCCGCAACCCATCTGGGAAACATTCACACACACACTCATACACTACAGACAATTTAGCTTTCCCAATTCACCTGTACCACATGTCGTTGGACTGTGGGGGAAACCGGAGCACCCGGAGGAAACCCACGCGAAGGCATGGAGAACATACAAACTCCACACAGAAACACCAACTGAGCCAAGGTTCAAACCAGCGACCTTCTTGCTGTGAGGCGAACGTGCTACCCACTGCGCCACTGCCTCGCCCTGTTGTTTAAATTACATTTTTTAAAATTACATTACTATGAAGCAAGATTTAAAATTAAGTAATTCAACATAAAAAGGACAGAAAACATGTTATATATATATATATATAGATATAGATATATATATATATATATATATATATATATATATATATATATATATATATAGATATATATTTAGATATATATATATATATATATATATATATATATAGATATATATTTAGATATATATATATATATATATATATATATATATATATATATATATATATATATATATATATATAGATATATATAGATATATATATATCTATAGATATATATATATATATATCTATATATATATATATCTATATATATATATATATCTATATATATATATATATATCTATATATATATATCTATATATATATATATCTATATATATATATATATATATATATATATATATATATATATCTATATATATATATCTATATATATATATATATCTATATATATATATATATCTATATATATATATATATCTATATATATATCTATATATATATATCTATATATATATATATATATATATCTATATATATATATATATCTATATATATATATATATCTATATATATATATCTATATCTATATATATCTATATATATATATATCTATATATATCTATATCTATATATATATATATATATATATATAGATATATCTATATATATATATATATCTATATATATATATATATATATATATCTATATATATATATATATCTATATATATATATATATATAGATATATCTATAGATATATATATATATATATAGATATATCTATAGATATATATATATATATATATATATATATATATATATATATATATATATATATATATATATATATATATATATATATATATATCTTTTATTATAGCCTTTAGCAGGCACCAATCACATTTAAACAAATTTCTTCTTTATTATTCTGATACAAAATGTTATATAATATGCAAAATTGTAATATGTAATATAAAATGTATAAGAAACATTTAGCCAACAAAATAACCTTGGCTCTTAAGAAAACTGATCCCCAAGCAATAGCTGTAGGACGTTAACATCATTTTTTTTTTTTACCAATTGAGTTTAAACAGCTTTCTTCACTTTGGTACTCCTATTCAAAATGTAAAAGTAAAAAATGTATAAGAAACATTTAGCCAACAACATAACATGCATAACATTCAAGCTCTTGGGAAAACCAATTCCCAAAATGTGCCGAAAACACACTTCTTGTTGTTTTCGTATGGTGACATCCAAACGCACTACCGCCACCTACTGATATGCCCGAAGTGACTCTCCAGGTTGAGAGTTGTCGATTTGAAGCGTCTCAGTCTCATTGAATCAACATGTTCTGATCAAATTCATTTGATTATTTCTTGATTCAGTTTCAAATAACATGAATTAATCATTTAACATACGTAAACTTGATTTGTTCTTTTCAATCTGACAAATTTTTATTTTGTAAATCCAATACATGCCTAGTTGATTTTTTTGAGTGTAATGTTCGTGGGATAAACAATACTCAGCTCTGAATGCATGAATGTGAGGTGTACTTATAGTCTATGTAATCAGTGTAGATGAGCAGCGGCTGTGTCTGTGTGCGAGTGTCCGGATTATTGTCAGCTGTTACCAGCGTTGATGAGTGCAGAGGTTTCTGGGAGTTGGAGTTCGCTCAGCGGTAATCTTCCATATAGGAAACCCCGCTGGCAATTGGTACAAACTACAGGAAGTGATCGCCAGCGCTAACAACTACACTGGCAATCACAACCCTCTCTCTATCCAAGAACAATTTCCAAAACTTTTTCAAATGTTATTTAGACCTGTAACTTTGTCAAGCCAACATAAAAGCTTATCAAACTTTATTCCACTAGTTTCAATAGTCAGAAACATGCTCTACTAATTTTTACTTCACAGATACTCTGATAATCATTAGAAATTGCAGAACTCTGCGATGCCAGACAGAAGTGTTAATATATACTTAATAATTAGTGACCTACACAGAGAGACAGAGCCATCATGAAGTGAAAGAGCTATATTTGAGATCTGACAGGACTGTGTCATGAACCTAATTAAGCACTGTTGTTCTCTGTGAAGGCCAGTGTATTTCATAAAGTACAGTGATTAATATTCATCAATTCTGATGAACTTAAAACTGGTATCTTATTGACAGCGTACTACTAATCTACTGGATGAAATATTCAGCAGTATGTAATTATAGACAGATGTTACATGGCGGCTTTTTCACCACAGAGATGTTGAAATCAAACACAACACAAGAACAAAGTAAAACAGATTGAGCGCAATCCATGTAAACACGTCTTAAAATAGCCTTGTTATTAAAATGTCACAAACATAAGGACATTCCCACGAGGGAGGTGAGGACAAGGACAGCTGCACAGGCAAAATAAATATATAATATGCTAACCTCTCAATCACTGGAAGACATGATACAAACAAACACATTAAACACATCAAGAGGAACGTGAGAGCTGTTAAATGAGATAAAATGGCATGGTTGCCTTTAACTGCCATTTATTGCACATTTCATTTCAGAGTTACTGTGATTTGTACATGAACCAGCATAATGAAACATTGCCACAGTCATGTTTATTTGGTTTTGAGAAAATTAAACACTATTTTAGGGTCACTCGCTGGATTTTTTTTACTTAAAGTGTTATGAGACAAGAGTATAGTGTATCAGTTAAGTTGAAAATGAATACATTTTTTATGAGCTTGGGCTGGGGGGATTAGCTTCAAATGATAGAATACATTACAAATATTAGAAAATTTAAATAAAAATAAAAGGTTTAGCCTATTGAAATCAATTTACTGATAACATTGGTGTCATCGTATGCGTCAAAGGGTTAAAAGTGTTCATGTTTTACTTTAATTGATTACTCCACTAGAAGAAAGCCTGGTATATGTACCACCGTTTGAGAACCATTGCTCTATTGTATTATATTGATAGCTAGAGATGTTTATAATAATGTTATTAATACTTATAGTACCAGCAGTGATGCATTTTATTTTTCAATATGCATGTTCATGTCACATTATACACTAATTTATAATTATAATTCATTATGAGCATGGCGTTCATATTGTTATTAATATGTTCATTCAATTTTGTTTTAAGAATCAGCACTTTGATATTTTGAGGTGGTTAACAAGCAATGGCAATGTTTTGGCTTTTTGACATACTGGAGCAAACAGACTATGAATAAAATAATAAAAAACACCCTGACACAAGGATTATGTGTTAGCTGAGATTTATGCGTTTTTATCCGCTCATGGATACAATTTGAAATAAACAGACCGCTTAGGAAATATTCCGATGTCATGTAAAAATGCTGAACGGAGTCACATGGTTGAAATCGAATCTGTCATGGTTGTAATGGAGCGGTTGAAGATCTGCACTAGCAAGTCAAAGCCCATCAGGTCAAACCTGGCTAGTGGTGAACTGTCAGCAGAAAATGTACAAGATCTTCTATGACTTCATCTTTGAACAAGGCACTTAACCTCATACTGCTACTGGGGGCTTCGTGCAGTCTGTACTTTAAGTGGCTTTTGAAGTGCCAGTTAAATAATAAAGTAACAAATAATGTACTGCACATCCAGAGAGCTGAAAGAAACTCACAACATGGCTGGCTGCTTGTACAGTCTTATTATTTTCATTTCTCACTAGTTTACAGGTTGATGAGATCAGTCATTAGGACAAGGAAGTCTATATATATATATATATATATATATATATATATATATATATATATAGGGCGAGGCAGTGGCGCAGTAGGTAGTGCTGTAGCCTCACAGCAAAAAGGTCGCTGGTTCGAACTTCCGCTCAGTTGCAGTTTCTGTATGGAGTTTGCATGTTCTCCCTGCCTTCGCGTGGGTTTCCTCTGGGTGCTCCGGTTTCCCCCACAGTCCAAAGACATGTGGTACAGGTGAATTGGGTAAGCTAAATTGTCCATAGTGTATGAGTGTGTGTGGATCTCCCCCAGAGATGGGTTGCGGTTGGAAGGTCATCTGCTGCGTAAAAACTTGCTGGATAAGTTGGCGGTTCATTCCGCTGTGGCGACCCCGGATTAATAAAGAGACTAAGCCGACAAGAAATTGAATGAATGAAAAAAAAAAAAAAATATATATATATATATATATATATATATATATATATATATATATATATATATATATATATATATATATATATATATATACATACATATTTAATGCTATATTAATTGCTAATTATTACAGTGATTCCTGAAATGTTTCTAAAACTGGATATTCCTTCCTTCCAACAGTTGTATTTATTTGAATATGCTAATTTGTTGGTGATTAATATATTAATTTATAACTAATTTAGTTTCTTTGATGAATAAAAAGATGATGAGCTTGCACAATAAAGATCCAGTTTTAAATTAGTAAGATTAAATTCCATTTTTTTTTACCACGAAAAAGAAGAATAGACTCAAAAGTGTGAAAATGTGGACAATGTAGTAGTAAATGCCTGAGTGTAAATCTGTCATCTGCTGTTGCCTAGTTTCACACACTCCCACTAACTGAACATCGGCTGTCCAGGCGTCTCACAAAGAATTTAACATTTCAAACCAACTTCCTCTTGACAAACACAGCACCTACGGAATATTGCTGCATTAGAGAATACACAGCTTATTTTGTATCCTCTTGGAGTTTTGTCACGTTTTGCCCAGGAGGAACAGAAGAGGCAAAACATGTTGATGTGGACACGTCTCTTGTTCTTTGTCCTGCGGGGATACATTTGTTTTGTCTGACCCATGGCCTCCTACACAAGTAATTGGTCTCTAGATTATTTGTTGTCATGCTGCAGTACATCTGGCGAGGCTGTTTGGCTCACAGTTTTTTTTTTTATTATTATTATTATTTACGTGTAATGATGTTCAAGCAGCATATTAAAAAAAATATTCAAAAAACTTTTATTAATGCAAGTCAAGCTCTCTGCTAAGAGAAAGGTCATCTTTGGGTCTTTGCAACTAATTTTTCTGTTGAAGAATTTCAGCTGTAGGGATATCTCTGCAAATTAATTCTTTTTTCCTTCTCTTTATATTTTTTGCACCTGCTTTGTTATGTATTTTTGCAAACACAAAACCACCATATGGTTTATTTTGAGAGTCAGATCAGGTGTGATATTTCAGTCAGTTCATTGAAGAAAGCTGAACGGGCGACTTGGGTCATGTGTGCTTTTATATCGAATCACTCAAATCCTCGAAGCCATACATTTTATTTCACTTTTTGGTGAACAAAATATAAATTAATGAAAAATGCTATTAACTAATTATCATCTGTACAACAATTGTCTGTTACTTCACTTATAAAACAGCCTTTTTATCGATTGGAAACATTTAGAAGATCATACTCCGGCACAATAAGGCGCAAGATATGTTAGGCTCGTTTTTTTTTGTGTGTGCAATTTTCAGACCAGCGCAACCCTAATTTTCACATTTTGCACCATGTTGTTTTGGTAGCAAATCCATTTGCGCCATTTTGTGGACTCATGGGTGTGTTGGTCTAAAATGACTTAAAATTCAAATGAAGTAAAAGAGTAAAGAGAAACTAAAGAGGCCGAATGGAGGAGGCTCATTCTTTATCCTCGCACAGATTGTTTGTGTAACTGTTTTCTCGCTAGTGAAGCGTTTAGTGTTTCCATTTACAAAATCCAATATGTAAATAGCAAATGTGACATGGCACGATGCAACTGACTCTTAAAGGGAATGGGATGTGAGACTCTGTCACAGTCAAATAATGTTCAGAAAGGATCCAAGTGCAAGTGAAATGATTTATTGGACACAGTCAAAATAAATACAAGGAAAGAGTGTGGTGCTAGGATGAGGAGAAAACAGGGCAGGGATCAGACAGGAGAACAGGGTCCAGTGGTCTCTCCTCATGGTCCTGAGCACATACAAACACACACTTCAGCACACGTAACGAACTGACAAGGAAACATAGAAAACGTCGCCCATATATAGGCACGATAATGAGCCTCAGCTGGCGAGCTAATCAAACTAGCTGAGTGGCGTCAAGGCACGTGACCAAAACAAATACGCGTGGATAACAAAAACAAAACAAACTCACGTGATCAAACAGACACTCCAGAAAAGCGCACAAACCTGCAACTGTGACACACTCGGATTGGTTTAATGCACGTTATGCTCAAAACACTCCCAGAACATATTAAGAGATAAGGGTCTAACAACCCTGTTAGACCATGCACCAGGGCTAAGAACGTATTTTTCCATCCTTAAAATAGCAAAAATGGATTCAGACTTGCCCTTCACACGAGGCGTCAGCGTCAAAGCTTCCCATTCACTTTGAATGGGTGACGTCAGGCATTGCCGAACTGCATTGTGGATCCGTCGGCGCAACTTCAGAGGCATTGCTTGCTGCAGAAGTTGGGACTAGCTCAACTTTTCAAGCACAGCTGGAAGCGTCAGCCAATCAGATCGCAGTATGCAAATACACACTAGCTAGACAGTGGCCTATTGCTGACTGAATTTCATCAGCTGACACTGCTATGACGATCGATTCAGCCCCAACTTCAGACACGCCTTCAGTCAAGCGCTGACGCTGAAGCCCCGTGTGAATGGGGCATTAATGCTTTTGCACCATGCTCTTTAGACTATAGTGCCTTAAGTGGTGGATTTTGCTTAATAAATTGATAGTCAATTTTTCGCACAAAAGCAGTTTGTTTAGCGTGGTGACTACTAAATTTAAAGTCTGTGTGTAATCAAACTATACAGTGTTTATTTTGCTAGCGCATTTTTACTCTTAAGGTGAACAATTAATCCACTGAGTTAATCCACTGAAACACGCTCGTTTTGGTAATCTTTAATCAAAGTCTGACAATTTGCTTCCTGGTGTGGAGTGGAAGTCCTTGTCTTTTGACGTCAGCTTTATGGTTTCAGCCACAATATTTGCAACCCTCTTACCATTAGTTTACTATTAGGGAATGATCCACAAAAAGCACTGCCTCTACTTAATATTTTATTTTAGCTTAAAGTACATTCATTCATTCATTTTCTTGTCGGCTTAGTCCCTTTATTAATCTGGGGTCGCCACAGCGGAATGAACCGCCAACTAATCCAGTAAGTTTTTATGCAGCGGATGCTCTTCCAGCCACAACCCATCTCTGGGAAACATTCACATACACACACACTACGGACAATTTAGCCTACCCAATTCACCTGTACCGCATGTCTTTGGACTGTGGGGGAAACCGGAGCACCCGGAGGAAACCCACACAAAAACGCCAACTGAGCCAAGGCTCGAACCAGCAACCTTCTTGCTGTGAGGCGAACGTGCTACCCACTGCGCCACTGCGTCACCACTTAAAGAACATCAACATACTGAAATAAAGTCTTAGAAACTTCTGGTTCATATTACCTTTAAAGGATTACATTACAGAGAATTTAAATTCTGTCATTAGTTACTCACCCTCATGTGCTTCAAACCCATAAGACCTTTGTCGTAACACAAATTATTGTTTGTGATGAAATCCGAGAGCTTTTTGATCTTTGATCTTTGACAAAATCTAGAAAGGTACCAAGAACATTGTCATGTTGTTCATGCACTAACATGGGTTTGACTGTGATTTTATTAAGCTGCGAGAATACTTTTATGGGCAAAAAGCTAAATAATGACTTTAATCAACAATTTCTTCTCTTCCGCATCAGTTCAGGACATACATTCATAGGAGAACCATGTTGTGCTGCTGAACTATAATCATTCTGACCTGATGTTTAACCTTGTTTACAAGCAGAGGAAGATGCACACTGTTTTCGTAAACATGTCTGAAAAATGGTTTACTTGAATTTTTGGCCTACACTTATTCAAAAGAGAATATACAGACATCAGCAGTATGCTGTACATCAGCAGGTCGATATGTAATCCTTTTTTGAATGCGAGTCCTGAACTGAGGCTAAAGAGAAGATTTTTTTTAACAGTTTTTTTTTTTTTCCTTTTTATTCAAAACATTGTCAAACAGGTTACTAAACTACGCTGGACTTGTGATGGGAAGGTTGCAGGTTCAGGACCCAGCTCTGACAGGGGTTGTCAGAGATGGGAATAACCAGTGCTCTCAACACCTCAATACCCCAACTGCTCCCTAGGCACTGCAGCAATGGCTGCTCACTGCTAAGTTTGTACACTTGGACGGGTTAAATGCAGACCACAAATTTAGAGTATGGGTATTTCACTTTCACTTTTACATAAATATACTCAAAATGACTAAGATAAGAATTGTTGAAAAAAGGTGTTTTATTATTTTTATTTATTTATTTTTTTATTCTAGTAACGTACGTCACGTTTTTGTGAATACCATACATAATTAATGAGAAATGCGATTAAATCAATATTATCTTGTCTATGACTTCTATTACAGCACTTTTTATTGATGGCAACCACATTGAAGATTAACTGAAGGTTGTCCCATTATCCTATTAAAGCAGTTTGAATACCCTGGTGACAACTACTGTATATGTAAAGAATTACTGTAGATCACAAAGTAATGAAAATTCTTTCATTGTCTCACTATCTCAACAATAAAATGAAAACATGATATAAGGAACTGCCTGTTTTCATGTTGATATTAACAACATAACTGACACCAAAAATGTTAAGGCGTCATGTATCTGTATATTTAGATGGCCGTCATCTTCACTGTAGTCATATTTATAACAAAACAGAGCCTATAACATAACTGCCTTTCATTTTCTTAGGAAACTCTTTTCATTCTCTTTTAAGTTTTAATAATCAATAATGGCCATTATCAAAGTATGACGTACAATATGTTTATACATTATAGCAAATAAAGGCAAACATTTAGTCAAATGTGCAGAATAAGTGTCCGTGGTTGCATAAATATATTAACGTATCTTTGCACTCAGCCAAAACGCCTTACCAAAGAACAAATAATATATTCAAAAGATCATTAGATAGAGACACAATTAATTAAATATCAACTTTAGTAAGATGACTTCCAGCGGTAGCTCCTTGAGGCGCTGTCTGACATGCGCTGCTCTAACTTGGGAAGTGTGCTCAGAGCATCCGCTGACTGCCTAGAGCTCTGATGTGCGCATAAGCTGCAGCGCATGCCAGAGTGTCTGTGGTCATTATGGGGATGGAGAGTTGTTCAGAAATGCTTGGTGAAACGCCAGTGTGGACATGGATCGTTTTCATTCTAAACTCAGTTTTAAAACTATAACATATTAGTGTGAACGGGACCTTAGATTTCATCTAAAATAGCTTATTTGTGTTCCGAAAATAAATAAAATTTGTTGAAATTTGTAAAATTGACAAAAGCTTATTTTTTGGGTGAACTCTCCCTTTAATATCTAGACAATGAAGGACAATGGAGGAAATACATGCTGGAGAGTGAGGTTGGGAGAAGGGAGGTTAATGATAATTCGAATGTTAGTGTGGTCAGTCTTCTCATTCAGTACTGAAAGCAACAATTTGCTCAAACCATTTTTATTTCTCTCATATGATTACACCGATCAGGTTAGTCCATCTGCAGTAATATCTCAGCCAGTAACAGACCTGCATCGCTCATCTAAAATGACTTCATTTGAGATTAAGTTTCGAACTGGTCCAAATATATATTTAGTCCGCAGAGTAAAATTGATTTTCCCAGAAGGATGACTTAACTTTGCATTTAATTGCACTGACCTGACCTGATATATCTGAAAACGTCTCCGGGCAGAAATCAGAAATGTATACTTCCTCAACATTCAGCTCTGTTGCAATATCAGTTCCTTTCATTACGCCTCTGTGTCTCCTGGATGTATAGCACATTTATCAGAGGTTATGCGGTCACAGTATTCAGCGCATTGAAGAGATAACTGATACCGCATTCATAAGCGTAACACACAGGCCACATCTGACATCTCCCTATAAAAGGCTCTTTTTTTGCGTGCGTATTTCAGACTGGTAAATAAAAGAAAGATGAATAAATTCGAGATGTTGTCATGCAGGGAAACATTCCTATTACTCGCTCGGCAGGTATCCATGGCAACCCTAATTCTGCAGGTACCGACCATTCGTGACTGGTAATTGCTTCAAACGGATGCATACTTTTACCAAATTAACCTTTATCAAAACCTTGAGACGTATTAATCTTCTGTTTTGTCTCCATTAGTGTGACTCTGCAAAGTCATTCTGATTTATGGAGGTGTCAGGCGGGTGGCTCCAGACATCATCTCACGAAACGGGCCCCTGAATGTCATCATTTCATCCTCTCGGTTCCAGAATAAATGTCCCTCTGTGACGGCTCCTGAGCTATTGATGTGGGATCACTTTAGAAGCCCCTGACGTGGCGCCCGTTTTTGTTTTATTTTCAGGACATTTGTTCCTCTTTGTGTCAGGCTAAAAATATTTCTCCGTCATTGGAAATTAAACCACTGAGAAGTGCTTTATCAAAGAGATTGAGCTGGGCTGGAGTGATCCGTCTTACGGAAAACCGCGTTTGGGTTTGTGTTACTGCTGTTCTGTTGTTTTGTGCTTTGGATTTCTCATAGTTCAGATACAAAATTGTGACATTTTGTAATGTTATAGATCTGTTTTGGTTCTTCAGCGAAACACAATAGATCTACAGAAAATATTAGGTTCATGGAAATTTTCCAAAACAGCAGTTTTAATGGGATATGAAGGCATGTAATTCTTGACCGAAAGAGTGATGTTTATCAGGTTTTTTTTTTTTTTTTTTTTTTTTTAGTGTTGCATTTTGATAGTTTGAGTTTTAATTTCAGATCACAGAGTTTATGCATGTACTAAACATCACAAAATCTTTGTAGTGGACATATTAATTGAGCTTTGTTACATTTATTATAACTTTCAGAGTTATTTATTTATTATTATTTTTTATATATTTTATAATTGGTTTTAATGCATGACAAATCATGAGCATCCATCTATTTTTATGCACATTTTGTAATATTGCATAAAAAAAAAACTTTTAAGAAAATTAATTTTCTTGTCAGCTCAGTCCCTTTAATAATCCAGGGTCACCACAGAGGAATGAACCGCCAACTTATCCAGCACGTTTTTATGCAGCGGATGCCCTTCCAGCCACAACCCATCTCTGGCAAACATCCACACACACACAGACGTACACACACACTCATACACTACAGACAATTTAGTCTACCCAATCCACCTATACCGCATGTCTTTGGACAGTGGTGGAAACCGGACCACCCAGAGGAAACCCACGTGAACGCAGGGAGAACATGCAAACTCCACACAGAAACGCCAACTGAGCCGAGGTTCGAACCTGCGACCCAGCGACCTTCTTGCTGTGAGGCGACAGCACTACCTACTGCGTCACTGCTTCGCCCCGTGCATAAAACAAATACGCACAAACGAGTAGGTCAAACGTCTTTATCCGATAAGAAAAAAATGTGCTACGACTACGATGGAAACACATTTACCAAAATAAATTCCAGCCTGAGCATCAAAAGCTTATGTGGTTTTGTTTTAACAGATCATGTGAAAACAAAAAATAGGCACAATGGACAAACCAGTAGATCAACTGATCTAAAATGTTGTTTTGGTCAGTCTAAAATCACTTAGCCAAAGTCTGTCATCAAAGTGCTCCATTATTAATACCTTTCAGAACTTGCTCTTGAAGAGCTGTGCTCCCAAAGAGCGGTCTAGCGCTCCTAAAAGCCACCACGCATTCAGGGGCGGACTGGCTAGCAATTCTGGCAAATGCAAGAAGGGCCGGACAATTTTTTAAATGTGGGCCGGTGTTATTTATACATTTTTGTTTTTTATATGTTTTGTTTTTACATGCAGGCAGCTTTTATCTCTTGCAAGATGTGAATATTATAATGATGATGATAATAGTAATAATAATAATAAAAAAATTAAGCATTGGCCCAATCGGCAATGGCCGAGAGAGGTTTCGAGTGAGGTTTTCAATGGTTTCGAGAGGCTGACCCAATCAGAGGTTATGCGGACATAATTAAAATCGGGAAAGAATGTCAAACAAACAGTAAGTGCAACACAAGCTAATTGTCAGAGATGGACCGTAAAAAAGGAAAGGCGGTACTGGAAAGCTCAGAGAAACCAAAAAATTGCTTTAAAATCAGATGCTGTCTATAATGCATAAAATTAACTGAAATAGTCTCGAAAGGGAGCAGCGAGAAGGTCAATGGTTTGAGTCAGTTGATGGCTGGGTCAGTTGGTATTTCTGTGTGAAGTTTGCATGTTCGCATGGGTTTCTTTCCGGTTTTCCTCACAAGTCCAAACACATGCTGTAGGTGAACTGGGTATCGTAAAACATATGCTGGATAAGTTGGCAGTTCATTTCGCTGTGGCAATCCCAGATTAATAAAGGGACTAAGTCGAATAAAAATTAATGAATTAAATGATTGTATTGTTAAATTTGTTATAGACAAGTTATTTTGTTCTAGTCACATACATACAATGTTTTAAATATCTATTACATATGGTACTGCTTATACTATTTAACCATCTGTACACCAATATAAGTAGTGAATGTGCATGTCCATGGGTGGGGATGTGTCAGTGTGGTAATGTGGGCTAGTGTGGCTACAGTGCCAGGGCTGATTTTTCGTCCCAGTCCGCCCCTGCTCGCATTCATTGCATTTCATCTTCTGAGGTACAACTAATTTACTTAATTAGTCCCAGGGCCATCACTGCGTCGCCAGAGCAACTGTAAATTGATGGAAATTTTGCTCTTTTTCTAAACCTTTATGCAATATTGCAGTTTTGGGTGGAAATATAGCATTGTAGCTGCATCAGTTCAATTGTTCATCTTATAACCAGTCATACATAAAAAAAAAAGAAAAAAGATTCTATAGAGAGTGTCATTTTGCTATATTTACGCACTACAGATTTATTCTATTTTTACTTTATCATTTAGTGAAATAGTAACTATATCATATGCTTGAATTGGTACATCTTAATTTTAGTGTGTTGATGATATATAAAGTTGAATGTTAAATAAAAAAAAATATTTAAAAAAGTCATCGCTTTAAGTAAAATTGATGAGTCCTTGAATTTCAAAATGATTAAGCAGTTTCTTAACTGCATCTTAAAAGCATTAAGTCTAACCTCCCTGACTTATCATCTCTCCTTTCTGCTTTATACAAAAAAAAATAATAATAAATAAATAAATAAATAAATAAATAAATAAATAAATAAATAAATAAATAAATAAATAAAAAATCTATCTTACAAGAGCCACGTTTATTTAAACTAAGATTATCAACATATTACTTAAACATTAGTTTTAGTTTTAGCTCCGGTTTCATAATGCATGAGCGATGCATATTTTTGTTTGCCGTGGTTGTAAACAACTAGGATTCACACCAGGATTTGGAGTAACACATTAACTTTAAGTAGGAGTGGCACATATCCAAACCGCGGCACAAACCGCGTGTCGGTTTGTTTTCAGTTAAGAACAAAAGCTTTCGAATTGCTTTTAAGCATTGATTCAGTTGTACATAGAGAATGACATTTTAATTATTGGATTACCACTTTTAATTTATACACTTACATAAAATGTAAACTGTAACTCAAAACTTGAGCGTGTGCCCCAGTAAATAGGGTCTAGCAATGCCCCTACCTACAGCATTCCAATCCATTCTTAACATCCTGTGGCTTGACAAGGGTGAGTACAAGAGTGGCCTGTACATTTTTCAGAAACTCATTATTTTATTCATTGTAAAAAGTGCCTAGTAGATTTAGAACAACATAAGGAATAAATAAATGTTTCATTTTGGGGTGAACAATTCCATTATAAGCTTTATAAATAATTAAAGACTCAAGTTTTCTAAATGCTTACACGCAGACTTTTTGAGCTGTTACATTTCCACACATAATTTGCAAGGCACATAACTTTTTCCCCTCCTGTCAATATAATTTTTTCATATCATTTATATTTTCCTTTTGAGCAGCTCTGCTGATGGCAAGTTATTAAATTGTCACTGAGATTTGACAGTCATTTCTGACAAACAGAAAAAGAAATGAACACATTTCAATGTGTGGATGTTAAAATGCTCATCAATAATTAGTTCTCTATAATTGAGGTCGAAGCAGAAACCATGAACAGTCCTGTAATGTAGACTGCGGTTCAAAACCCTGAAAACGCTTCTACTGTATGTTTTAATTTATTTTTTGTCTCCACTTTTACATTATTAGCGTAACAATTGGAGTGAAAAATGAACATGAGTTTCATGTCTTAGCACTTTATATGTTCCCTTTTCATTTTAATGAAAGCAGTGTTAAAATTTCACAAGTATAACGTTACATTTACCATATTTCATCTGTCTTATTCCTATTTACTCCTTAATTTACATTTCTGATCCTGTCATGTTTCTATTCACATCAAAGCCAGCAACCTGGAGACTTTAGTACCATTACCAATTTAAACTATCTGTAAAATGTAATTTATTTTAAACAGTGATTTGCTTTTTCTGGTTTAAGTTTTAATTTACTGACAATACTGATAACATTATTGATATTAATATTGCTAAATGGTGCATGAAAACATTTCCATTTTGTCCTGATAATTCCTGAAACACCTTGCACTTCAGTAAAAGCAAGAAATTTTGACTTTATGAAGGTCACATGCTTAATATCTCTAATGATTAGCTATAATCTTGCAGTTGTAGCACATGATGCAAGATCTCTTCTTCATGTTTTTATTCTAAGTAGCCATGATGGTGATCATATTCTATTCTAGAATCATTTTAAAGGTGCTGTATGTAAGTTTTTGACTCTCTTAATGCATACAAATAAAAATATGTTTGCAGATATTTAAGAAACATGCTAAATAAACATACCTGTTTATCTGAAAAACAATGCTGATATTCTGTTTTAAAAATGTATGTGCCGGAACAATGACTTTGTTTTGGTTCTTTTAACCTGGCCAATTCCAACTTAGACAATTTTATTTCAGCACCCTGGGTTGCCTTGGTGGAAAACAGCATATTTCATTCATTTACTGAGAAAGACTCTCAAAGTGTGCGTTCATGACCGAAATGTGACCTCTGGTGGACAGTAGCTCAGAAATGAGATCAGATTCAGAGTTTCACAAGGTTATTAATTAGCAAATAATATAAATATTAAGAGCGTAAAAGTGAGCAGGTTACATATTCACCGCATGTCTCAACAACACACTACATGACGAGATTTGCAGTGATGAGCATTTGACTGTTTGCACTAGACGAAACACGACAGAAATTTAAATACAGCCATTCAGAAGCACAGAATATGCTTTATAATATATTTAAAACATATTAAACATCTTTAACATTATTAAAATGTACATGCTGAATCACTGGTATGTGTTGGTTTTAAATGACAAAAGTTCAATTTCAAAAGGTTTATTTTATTTTTAAGATCTGAGGTAAACTTCTTCTGCTGCTATGGCAATAAATGTCATGTAAAATGGCATTCAAACTCACATTATTAGCATTAAGCACGGAATAAAGCACATGAGGTGTACCTGGGGTGATCAATGTCATTTTTCTGTTGTTCAGCTGCAATATATCAATTCGAGGTGTTAATTTGAACTAAAACATTTAGTATGGAAAATATTCCTTCTATCGCTTGCCGTTGCTTTTATATATAACATGATTTCAATCAGCCTTGTTCTCAACCTGGCAACCTGCGCTTGCGTTTGTTTTGATCTAGGAGTGCAATACCTAGTTCAACCACTGGGTTTCAAACTTACATACTGCACCTATAAATCACCTTACTTACCTTTACTTTATTGGAAATTTAGTATTTTTTCCAGCATTTATACACCAGTAGCAGAAGATTACCAGTACATGTTACACACAAACACATACACAGTTTAATGGTGAGTAAAATGATGAGGTAATTTTCATTCTGGGTGAACTATCCCTATAGTTGTGGTAACATTTCCTTTATATTAACAAACATTTGTGTAACCACAATTTCAAGTGAAATACAATGGTAATGGAGCGAATCATGTTTTCTTTTTTCTTATATTTGTTTAAGAACATAAAAAAAATAAAATAAATATATATATATATATATATATATATATATATATATATATATATATATATATATATATATATATATATATATATTTTTTTTTTCTTTCTTTCTTTTTTTTTTTTTTTTAAGTGGAACCTTTAACCTTTTATTATAAAATTACCAGAGGTGGGTAGTAACAAGTTAAAATATGTTACTACCTTAAAATACGTTATTTTAAATGTCTGGGTAAAAAAAAAAAACTAAAACATTTTCCCCTTTGTACACAATACATTTTATTTTAAGAAACATTTATAATATTTTGGAGCAGTAAACATGTCAGGCTGAATAATTCAAATGAGTCATTGACTTCTGCTGTCTTCATTTGTTTCAAAAACACAGATTTCTTTACGATGCTTTAGAAAGCATCCTTGGGTATATTCTCTGCTGGAGATACTGTTGTTCTAAAAAACAAAAAAACAAACAAAAAAAGGGTAATAAAAAATCTTACATATACCTTTGGAATGGTATAGCAGAAAATTTGGCGGTTTTAAAATCATAACTTTTACAAACTGTGGTATACATTGAAAACGGTTATTGTCCCATGTCTAATATATATATATATATATATATATATATATATATATATATATATATATATATATATATATATATATATACTAGTTATATATAAGTAACTAGTAACTATTTACTTGACTAGTTTTTTTCAACTGATACTTTTACTCGAGTAAAGTAACTTTTAAGATTTTTACTTTTACTTAAGTAAAAATTTCCACAAGTACTTGTACTTTTACCTGAGTATAGATTTTGGATACTCTACCCACCTCTGAAAATTACATACAACAAATTCACAAATAATAATAAAAAAAGTTCACATACCAACTATGTGCTGTTAATTAGCCATATTTGTGATAAGATTTTAATATTTGCATGTGCAGTTCAGAAGGAATCTTCCACTATTCATGGGGGGGCCCTGGTTTTGAAAAGAAGTAATAACATTAAAATCTTAATGTTTATAGAGAGATTTTACAACAAATTATAGAAAATTTAACTATATGATTAATATATTGGTCGGGGCCCCTAGTCTGCCCTGAATAATTTACTTAGGAAAACATGAACTCTTAAGAAATGAATCTATCTCATGGTAAATATTGTATCACAGCCACTGAGTAGGCTAAGCGTTTTTTAACAGTGTTACATTTTTTAAAGTGTTTGCAGAGAGAGCTCCACCCACACTCTGTTCTGATTGGCTGTGATTTGTGATTGATTTGTGTCACATTGGAGTTTGGTGGACAAAATGCTTGTTGAAGCAATTCTGTTGCATCACAGGTTAGGACACAGCGTAACTTTCACTTAAAAAAAATAAAATAAAAAAATCTATGTATCCTAATAAGTCAATGCATGTAGTTTGTGCTGAGCTCACAGTAGTTTTTGAACACATAATATACTAATAAATCTATGCAGATATATGTTGTATTTCGGAAAGCGCTCTCAAATGCCCATAAAATAGAGTTTGGGCAGAGGATTAATTGTGGAAAGTGTCTGTTCCCTGCCTGGTGAAACAGCTGGGTCAGCCTTCTGTGCTGCTGCCTGACAGGAGATGTCAATGACATTGGAAATCACTTCAGAAAGCATTTCCTCTCACCGCCAGCGCTGGCACTGTGTGCACTGCTGAGGCTCTCAATCCGCAGATTATCTGTATGTACAAGCCGTATGCAGAGAAAGTTTCAGCTGCCAATTTTGCTGTATCAAAACACCATTTTGTCAGCTTCTGATGTGCAATTACTTCTTTCTGGGTGCATAACGTTTCTCTCCTCCTCTCTCTCTCATTTCATTTCCCCCCTTAAATCTCTCAGATGTGCACTGGCCTTTACGTCACTCAAAAAAATTCCCTCCGCGCCTGCTGTTTCACAGAAATTGCAATATTGTATGGTTGATTATACAATTGGTAAAGAACAATTGGAAAACGGCCTTAATTCTTAAGCTTTTTGTTATTGAAAAGACATTTTTGATATTTAAGGAATAATGTACCATAACCCCTGATGTGGTAATTGGCACTCTTGTCTTGCATTGAAAGATTAAAAAATTTTTTTTTGCAATAATATCTCACCATTTTCTCCAGGATTCACTCATGGCATTATTTGATTCTATTCTTGTTTTGTTGTGAAAATACACAAAGTGATCTTTTTTTTTTTCCATCTCAGGTACTGTAACGTCAGGGAGTGACACAGACAACTAGGGTAAGATTCAAAATGCAGGTTTGTTCAACGTCAGGCTAACAGTGGTCAAAACAGGTGCAAACGGGTATATACAGGCAGTCCAGAATTGTAGTCAAACACAGGCAAGAGGTCAGAAGGCAGGTGGCTAAACAGGAGAACAAGGATAATCTAGGCCAGGGTCTAAACACAGAGATACAAGACAAGGAGAACGCGTTGTAGTGTCATCAACAGAATAACAAGACTCTGCAAACTGAAAGGGTGAGTGCGTGGCTTAAATAGTTGTGCAATCAGTGTCTGACAATCCTCAGGTGGCGTGAATGTAATCAGTCTAGATGAGTGAGCATGTGTGAGTGTGACCGGAGTGCATGTATGAATATGTAGTCCATCAAAGGCGGGAGTGTAGTCCATGGTAATGAGTGAGAATCAGCGATCTAGTGGAATAAGATCGCTGGTAATCGTGACAGGTACTATTGAATTCTTATCTGACTGACTGTACACATCTTGCCTATCACACGATGAAATAACAAATAAGTAAATACATTATGAACTTTTGATTTAAAAATGGAATCATATGCATAAAAAGAGTTTTGTTTTTATTGATCTTTAATTGATATAAGCATGCCATTCTACTGTCCTCACACTCCTTGTACTGCTTGCTTAGCTTGTCACTTTGCTTCTGTTGTACCTAAGCACAGAAATCTTAGCTGTATTTTGGATCTAAGCACAGAAATCTTAATAATATTTAAGAATTGTTTACGCTTACCCGCATTAATGATGTCTTCAGGATGTTTTTAAGATCCACATTAATAGTCTCTCTTAAAGTTATGATGTGATATTATTCTGACAGTTCTTTCTCTTCTTCTTGCTAAGGCTTTTTGCAGTGTTATTACAATAAATCTTAAAAAAAAAACACAAAAAAAACATAAAGATATTAATATTTATTATTTTTAAATAATTAAACTAATTTATCTGTAATTTAAAATTAAATGCTAAAAGTGTTGCCTATAACATGTCAGTGTAATTCTGCATCATGGATTTTTTTAGTTACTCAGAATGACACATTACTCTGAATTACAGTATTTTTTTTCAGGGTGCATTTAGATATTGCAGACTGTGGAATGAATCACATTATTTCTATGATTTTATAAAATGGTTGGTTCCATTGCTTGATGCTGATTACATTTACATTTATTAATTTAACAGACACCTTTATCCAAAGTGACTTACAAATGAGGATAAAATGAGGACTTCAAATCTCCAGAAAGCAGCAATAGATAGATGCCATGACAAGTCTAAGTTTAAGCAATTTTAAATACTTTTAAATATGAAATATTTAGTATATTTGCACATATGCACAGACACACACATATAAATATAAAATTAAGTGTCTCCTACAGGTGGTATGTCGGGCCCAATCACCTAAAACACACTCAGAATTGCATAATGTTTTCCCAGAATCATGGAGAATTATCCTAAGAATCATGCTTATAAGAAAGTGTCTGGTGCACATCGAGAGAAAAGAGAGTGTCACCTACTGGTGGTTTGTCAAGTCCACTCACCTGTGTAAAACACAGTAAGAGTTGATTACACTGCTGTTAACTTTGGTTAACATAAAAAGTGGAAATCTAGTCCAGTCTGAATAGAAATAACAAGTTAATAACATCTAAAAGTTGTATTAAAATTGTTTAATTATCACAATTACACTGGATGAATCAAATGCAAGTGTTTTAGCAGACTTGCTAATTCTCAACACATGTCCAATGGAGGCTTGACATGAAATGAAAATAAAATAAATGCATATACACAACATTATAATTCTATAAGGCAAAAGCAAAGGTGGCATGATCAAACAAACTAATAGTAGACTACTTGTGTAAACACTGCTCTTTTGTTTAAACCATTTTTTATGTACACTACATACAGGTAAATCATTTCACAATTTGGTTCCCTTAACAGAGAAAACTGATTGACCAAAAGAGGTCTTTGGAACAAAACAGTCACCATTAGCAGATACTCGTGAGAGGATTAATACCTATTGATTAGATCAGAAAACAGCATTGGTGCATAATTATTTAAACAATTGAAAACCAATTTAACATCAATAAATTTAATGAAACTATCAAAACTAAAAAGGTTATGGTTGCATAAAACCTTACAATAGCCCCTTTCACACAAGCAGACTTTTCCGGAAAAATTACCTGCAATTTTCCAGAAACTGATCATATATGTGAACATTTTTTTGAAAATACAAGTAAATTTGTTCCTGCAATTATCCGGTGAGAGAAGTTGTAACATTACCTGCTATTTGTCGGAATGCTTCTCTATGTAAACACAAAAGGAAAATAGCTGGAAAGAGCGCATCCGTGTTCACATTTAGAATGCGCTGACGTAAGACTCCTCCAGCCAATCAGAACATTCAGACCATTCACACCCACGCTGTTTATTAAAATAAAAGCCTTTTCCAGACACATTTAGCTGCTAGTTCTTATTCAGAGAATGTTTCTGTTCCTTCTTAATGCCAACTTTGGAAAAAAAATATAAATAAATTGCTTATGATAAACTGCTGTTTGTTTAACTTCAAGCTCTGATTCAGTATCTTCATCACATTAAGTGCTCCGTTGAGCACCAGCACATAGACACACATAGTATGAACATCTCGACATGAGAAAGTGTTCCTCCATATGTTTTTATTGATGTTATTTACATTACTTATCCATCCACAGAATGTAATTCTACTTGTGCTTCTGCCTTTGGACAAAAGTTGCTGCATGAATGCTAAAGCTTTAAATAAAAGTGAAACCATCTACAAAAGCCCAACCCCTTCTATGTTTACAAATACAAGTGCAGTCGTTTAGAGCTCATTTTTGGCTAATGATGTCAGAAATTACCGGTATTTTGGAATGGATGTGTGAATGGTCTTTTCTGGAAAAATTCCAGGACATCCTTGCCTGTGTGAACAGTTCTTCACTGTGTGATAGAGGCTAATAATGCCATCGCAAATGCCATTACATTTAAAAATGCAATATAAATTCAAAGTAGAATTCTTTTGACTGTATTTGGTCAAATAATTGCAGCCTCGATGAAAATATGAGACTTTTTTTTTGAAAAGCATCAAAAAACTTTGCACTTTAGCATAATCTATAGCTTTGTTGTAGATATTTTCATTACATTATAGTGTACATAACAGCCAAACAAATACTACAGTATTATTAGTAACATATTAGAAATAGAATCATATAGAATATGACTTTTTTTTCTTACAATCAATAACTGAAATGCAAGATAGCAACAGCTAAATTTGTCAGAAATGAGAAAGCTAGTTCGATAGTTTCTGTTAGCTAAATTTGCGATCTGATATAAAGAGTTGCCTTGAGCAAAAGCAAATTAGAAAATATCAGCCTGCTCAAAACGAACTATTCCCGACAGCCGTACATCGTGCCCCAGAGTGAACCGTCAACAGCTTGCTCTCAATTTAACATGCTGATCTGATTTTCTCCTTCGATAATGTCTCGGAGACGATGATCATTTAGGACACATTTTCACAGGCACTCCATCACTATTAGGAGCCTCTTTAAGTAATTACAATCAAATCTCGACCTGCGATCATTAACAACAACATCACATTATGTCTGTTTGTCCCAGATGTGCTATTATTATGAAAGGCCCACTTTCATTTGCCTGAGTCTCCCCCTCTTTGGTTCTGACCCCAGAGCTGTTTGTTAAGCAAGAGGAGTCGAGAGGGGATTTAATTTGCTCAAATGACTGGCTAATAGTGTTTAATGAGCTGTGTTTTGGCATGATGATGTATTCCGGATCTTGTCTGCGGAGAGAGGTGACGTGACACCACCCATCCACAATCCAACAGTGTGTGTGAGTGTGTGTGTGAGTGTGTGTGTGTGTGTGTGCGTGTGTGTGTGTGTGTGTGTCTGTGTGTGATCCTTTCATTTTTAATAGAAGTTGACTCGCAGATCTCCCAGAATGCACTTTTCAGTTGCTGCTGGAGAAGCGGGACTTGCCTCACATCACAAACTTAACTTCTCAGTACTAAAGGGAAAGCTTTTAATGCGTGTCTGAGATGCCAGTCGTGAACCCGAGCCACTGGGTATGTTCAATATGAGAGTCAGTGTGGCGTCGTTGGACCAGAAAATGGCATCTCAGTGCTGCACAATGCGCTCGGCGAGCTTCTGAAGGGCTCACAGAGGTTGAGTTGGATTAATCCTCAAGATTTTCATACCAACCTGAAATATTACACTGTGACTTTCATTGTTTTTTTAGCTGTTTTGTGGAGTTGATTGCAGTTTGCAGGTCCAGTTTTTTTGTCGTTTGATTAATAGGTTATATGGATGGTGGTGGTAGATTACATTTGCTCTTTTTTCTGGATTAGTCATAAAACAAGCAGCGCCGGTATGGACAGGTTTATGATCTGCAGGTTTATGAGTTTAGCACTCATTATTTTTTCTGGTCAGTTTCTTTGTGTGAACCCACTGATTGTATTTATACAGTGGCTACTGCAGTAGCCATAAGTATATTGTCCCTATACTATGTTGTATAATACAGTTTATTCAATCTTCAATTCATGTTAATTTCTATAGCACTTTTTCAATGTAGAATGTGTCAATGCTGCTTTATATAGAAGTTGTGAACTTCTATCTGCCTTCTATCTGCAAAATCTGCTTTGTTTCCATCCAAAAATGCTAATTTAAATGTTGCGCAAAAAGAAGAAGTTCTAGCAAATTGAAACTGTCAGTCTAGTTTTTTAGAGTGGAAGCTCAGTTTAGTTCAGTTCAGTGTAGTTTAATTTTAGCTGCTGAAAGTCTAAACAATGAAGAGCAAATCTATCAATGCGCAGCCCCACAAGTCTCAAATCAAGCAAGTGGCCACAGTGGCGAGGCACAAAACTTCACCAATTGTCGAAAGAAGATGAGTATAACAAACTATGTTGTCCTTATAGCTTCTATAACTTCTAAAATTTTCATAATTTCCTTCAGAATACCTTTACATTTTAATTAGTTGTCGAGTGGAGATTTATTTTTGTGCACTTCTTTGCACGACACCCAAAAACTTACCACAAAACAACTTAATAATGTCTATGATTTGTAAACAGTTCATCTATCTTTCTCCACATAGACACATTTTTT
The DNA here is from genome assembly GCF_052040795.2 of Danio rerio. NCBI lineage: Eukaryota > Metazoa > Chordata > Actinopteri > Cypriniformes > Danionidae > Danio > Danio rerio. The sequence continues at coordinate 11,295,743 of NC_141029.1, forward strand.
GGCATGGTCAGTTTTCTCAGTAGCTCTCTGTATAGTTTTGTACTTGACTTGTCATGCTGTGAGCTCAGGTTTGAGTTGGATGACGCAGGGTCACACAAATGAAATTAATTTACAAAATCATTGTAAAACCAGGTGGTCACAGTCACTTTTGTTTTTATCTTTGTTTGCATTACATGTGTTTTTGAAAACTTGATTGGTTGGGTTTAGGGAAGGTCTGTGTTTTGTTAGGCGATCTGTACAACAAAATCTGCCTTCTCACTAGCTTTGTTTCCATCCAAAAATGCTAATTTAAATGTATGCGCAAAACTGGCATATCGCATAAAAGGCATGCAGATAAAGCAGCGTTAAAAGAGTAAAAGAGAGTAAAAGTAAAATAGTACAAAATAGTCACTTCCTGATTAACTGGGGCCAAATATCAACAGTAAATACTGAATTAATTGCGTTAGGAGAAGCTGCGTCAATCTTTTCTTTATTTAATAAATGACCTTCATTTCAGAAGATGACGCGCCGGCATGCAATGAACGTGTGTTGGCATTCGAAGATGTGAGAGGCAGTGCACAGATGCTCTTGACAGTTCTAGAAGTAATTGATAATATAATAACACTAATACTGAAATGGTTAAAGCGTTAAAAAATGACCAAACAACATTTCAGATATTTTACAGTGTGCTCAGCTGGCTGGTTTGTCCATTTACACCCATTTTATCATCACATAGTCTCTTAAAATAATATCACATGACCTTTTTTAATGCGCGTACTGGAAGTTGTTTGGTAAAAGTGTTTTCATTGTAGATTATACACATCTTTTCTTATCAAATAAAAAGTTTGTCCTAATCAGTTATGCATTAATCATAACATTTTTTATGTGCATTTTAAAAATGTATGCCCATCTTGGTGTTTCCATCATTAGTTTTTTTTGTGTGCATATCCAAAATGCACATAAAAATAGGTGTATAAAAACATTGCTAATGAGATTTACAAGAATGACATGTATCTGAAACATACAACAAATTGTCCCCTAAGAATCTCATCCACTCACTTTCCTTCGGCTTAGTCCCTGATTCATCAGGTGTTGCCACAGCACGATGAACCACTAATTACTCTGGCATATGTTTACAGCCACAACCTAGACACTGAGAGTACAACTGGTGAACCCCCATGGCTGGAAAAAACTGTAGGAAATATTTTTACTCAGTCATTCAAACACAAACTCAATATAGTTTATTCAGTCTATGCCTAAATTTGGATTGTGGGGGACTGTGGAAGAAATCCCAGTTTTGCAAAAAATGTAAGCTAAAGCATGTATTTCCAACGAGCCTGGATTAAGATGAATCCTTGTTAAACATATTTCAGATTCTCAAAACTGTAAACAGAGGTCTCTTTGCAATCTTTACACAGAAATGCCAACGGGACTCAAAGCATCAACCTTCTTGCTGTGTAGCAACAGTGCTAACCATTGAGCTACTGTGCCACCCACCCTAAGAAAATATTTTTTTGGATTCTCAAACATGTAAACAAAGGTCTTCAGTGGATTTGTTTTCTGAAAAGTTTAACAAAATGTACCTGAAGCAACATATTTTCTGTATAGCAAAAATGTAGGCCGAAGCATGAATTTTTAATGAGTCTGGATTACGATTAATCCTTGTTAATGCTGAAGAGCGTTGAGTTATTTTGTTGGATTTAGACTCAAAAATTAACTTTATGCTCAAACTACTTGTTTAAATTAAGCTGAAGCAACAATTTAATTGTTTTATATTCGATCCGTTTAAATGTGTAAAAACTAATACTTTAACTTAATTCATTCATGTTCATTCATTCATTCATTCATTTTCTTTTCAGCTTAGTCCCTTTATTAATATGGGGTCGCCACAGCGGAATGAACCGCCAACTTATCCAGCACATGTTTTACACAGCGGATGCCCTTACAGCTGCAACCCATCTCTAGTAAACATCCATACACTCTCATACACTACGGACAATTCAGCTTCCCCAATTCACCTATAGCGATGCTGGACCACCGGGAGGAAAACCCATGCGAATGCAGGAAGAACATGCAAACTCCACACAGAAACGCCAACTGACCCTGCCGAGGCTTGAACCAGTGACCTTCCTTCTGTGAGGCGACATCACTACCTACTGCATCACTGCGTCACCCTTCATTCATGTTGTTCCAACACAAATCGAATGTGTGGAACTAGGCATTTTTTACGCTGTATCATTAAACACACATTACTTGGTACATTAGCATGTGTTAACCTTAAGAGGATATTCAACTTTACTTTCATACATATTAAAAACATGTTACATTTTTAATTAGCTGAAATTCTGTTTAGCACTTCATGTAATACTAGGATTATTTTATATTTATATGTCCATTCTAGAGCAAGACGATGTTGAAAACAGCTCAAATTATGTATGTCTACTTCAATTATAATGATTTAACATTAAATTTTCAAATTGAGAAGGTTTAAAAACATGAGCAGAGGCTGAACTTTTATGAAAACAGAGACTAAACCACCCTTCTCAGGTCATTGAAAACATGTTGTTGAGTTCAGCTTTCCAAGGTTAAATTTAAAATCTAAAACGATTACAACATACAAATATAAGCTGTTGTTTTGTCCAGAAATGTAAGACTTTACGTTTCCTGATCTGTTATGTTTGGGAACATAACAACAGCAAAAAACCTTGTGCTAAAGTTCAACCTTTCAGTAAAAATCTACCTTCATTATATAGCTGACCTTTATATTAATGTATGACTATATGGTTCCCCTTCGGGGGGAACTTCAGCACTATAAGTGGATTTGATTGTAAAATCCACGCATTGGGAGGTTCGGTTCAGAAGCTACTCGTCTGAAAGAGTATTGAACGGGCCAATTAAGAATGAATTGGCAGCGCAAGCCTGCGCAGGTGAGCGGCATAAGCAATCAACTGAGTATATAAGCTCACCTGGCGCAGCAGACGCTATCCTTTTCGCTTCAGAGACTTTCTGATCGAGTCGATGAGGGTTCCTCCTGCTGTGACCAGCGATTCTGAGCGAACGAGAGCATTCTCCCGGTCCAGAGTGTGTACACGCAGTGGCAGACGGTCGAGCTGGGTTTCTCCCTTGCCTGGCGTTCTTTGGGTCCGGTCCTCCAGAGCGGTGCGTATAAAGTTGCAAACTTCACAGAAAGAGCAACACAGTCGTGCAGCACGTCCTTATCAGGACGGCGCTCCGACTGTGCGTTTCTGGATGCGGTGGTTTCCTGTCCTCGGATGATGGGCGCGGGCACTGTGTTACATGTCTGGGGGTCCAGCATGTTAATGCGCTGCTCGCGGGCAGTTCATGTCGTCATCGCGATGCCATGACTGTTGCGCAAGATCGCGGTTAGCCTTTGCAAAAAGGCGAACCACCCCAGTTGTCCCCTGCTCTGCAGCGGGCACTCGGGCAGATCTGAGGGTTTCAGCGAGAGATAATCCGTCGCCCACGGGCCCGCGGACCTCCCGCTCCTCTAAGCACTCCATCCAAGCTTCGGGCGGAGGAAGCGATCCGTCTAACAGATGGTAGCCCTTACGCCCGATGACACCGGAGACCAGATGTCCACCGCGGCATCGGAGGGTGGGCTTTCATTGTCCGATGATGATCCAGACCCGCTCGCCCCCTTCGGGCTGGTGAGCGCTGTCACTACGGATCCTGAAACGGACATGTTAGCCGTGCTTTCCCGGGCTGCTTCAGCCGTGGGTTGGAGATGGTTTATCCCCCAGCTCCGCGGCCGGACCGACTAGAGGGGCGTTCCCTTCTTCCCGGAGGTGCACAGTAGGCTCACGCGGTCTTGTAAAGCACTTTTTTCTGCTCGTGCTGCGTGTTCCTCCACCCTAACCACTCTTGACGGTGAAACAGCCAGGGGGTATGTGGCGATTCCTCAGGTTGAGTGCGCGATGGCGGTAAATCCGCGCGGCGCCTCTTCTTGGCGGGGTCCGCCTCGTCTCCCATCCAAAGCCTGTAAGTTATCTACCTCCCTCGGGGCTAGAGCTTACATAGCTGCGGGCCAGGCTGCTTCCGCCTTGCATGCGATAGCCACCTACCAGCGCTACCAAGCGCAGGCGCTGGCCGAGCTGCACGAGGGTGGGTCCAACCCAGGCTTACGAGCTTCGCACCGCCGCCGACTTAGCTCTTCGGACTACTGAGTCCGCTGCGTGTGCGTTGGGGAGGACGATGTCCACATTAGTGGTCCAGGAGCGTCACCCCTGGCTGATATGCGCAAAGTCGACAAAGTCCGCTTTCTTGACTTCCCCATATCCCCAGCCAGGTTCGGCGACACTGTCTGTGAATTCACCCAGGAATTCAAGGCGGTGAGAGAGCAGTTGGTGGGTGATGTCTTATCGGCGGTCCGTAGCCCGCTCCGCCCGCCGTGCCATTCATACCTGCTCCTCGCCGAAGGCGTCCGCCTACGAGAGCTGCTCCGCCCCCGCACACGCCTAAGGCGAAGCGAGCGCGTCGGGCACCTCGGAAGCAGGCAGCCCCCCTGCCCAGAACGCCGCTAAGTCCGGCAACGGACCGCGAAGCGCCCCTGGGACAGGCCATCTGGAGAAGAGGGAACTTGCTCTTTCCCCGCTGGAGGGCGGGGCCCCATTTCCAACGGCACTTTTTACTGCCATGAAAACATTATGAAAGGGCACTTTTCACTTCCCCAGATGTGACAGCCCGAAATCTGCCAGTCTGGGACGCTATGCTTTCTAGCTTGCAGATTCGGTGCGTTTCGCCAGTGGCTCACGAGCGCTGGGAGGACGGTCTCCTTTCTCCCACCCCTCGAGCCTCCCCTCCGGAGCTCGGGTTTGGAGTGAGAGCAAATATCTCACCTCCAGCTTTTCCGTGGGACCCGCGAGCTTCCCGGATCAGCACACCCACTCCGCGCTGCCCCACTGCTGGTACGTCAGCGATTGTAGCGATGAGTCCATTAGCGAGAGCTCTGCCTGCCTGGTTAGCGCGGGCCAGCTCTTCGCGGTGGCTCATACGCACAATCAGACTCGGCTATGCGATTCAGTTCGCGAAACGGCCCCCCAAGTCACGGGTGTGTATTCACCAGGGTCAGCCCCCTGTCCGCCCCTGTCTTGCGAGAGGAGATTGCTGTCCTCCTGGCGAAGGATGCAATCGAGCCGCTCCCTCCAGCCGAGATGGAGAGCGGGTTTTACAGCCCACGCTTCATCGTGCCCAAAAAGAGCGGTGGGTCACGGCCAATCCTAGATCTGCGCGTTTTGAACCGCTGCCTGCACAAGCTGCCGTTCAGAATGCTCACGCAGAAGCGCATCCTCCGGTGCGTTCGTCCTCTGGGTTGGTCTGCAGCATTAGACCTGATGGACGCGTATTTCCATGTCTCCACTCTTCCTCGCCACCGACAGTTTCTGCGGTTTGCGTTTGAAGGTCGAGCTTGGCAATACAAAGCCCTCCCCTTCGGGCTCTCTCTGTCTCCGCGGGTCCTCATCAAGCCCGCGGAGGGTGCCTCAGCGCCCCTTCGGCTCGCGGGCATCTGCATACTCAATTTCTTTACGACTGGTTGAATTGCCCTCTCTTTTGATTATGCACAGAGTTGATTATGCACAGAGACAAAGTGCTCTGGCACTTCCACCTGTGGGGGTTTCAGGTCAACCGAGAAAAGAGCAAACTCGCCCCCGTGCAGAGGATCTCTTCTCTCGGGCTGGAGCTGGACTCGGTCACCATGGCAGCGCGCCTCTCCGGAGAGCGCGCTCAGCTGATGCTGTACTGTCTGAGAGAGCTCGACAGTAAAATAGTGGTCCCACTGAAACAATTTCAGAGGCTCCTGGGGCATATGGCATCCGCAGCCGCTTCATGCCGCTCGGATTATTCTATATGAGACCACTTCAGCACTGGCTTCACGATCGAGTCCCCAGACGCGCATGGCACGCGCGCGCACACCGAGTCTCTGTTACTGCGCTGTGTCGCCGCGCCCTCAGCCCTTGGAGCGACCCCTCGTTCCTACAGGCCTGGGTGTCTCTAGAACAGGCGTCCAGTCTTGTTGTCGTTTCAGCAGACGCTTCCAACACGGGCTGGGGGGCTGTGCGTTGCGGGCATGCGGCTGCGGACCTGTGGAAAGGTACCCAGTTGCATTGGCATATCGCCTGGAGCTGTTGGCAGTGTTCCCCGCTCTCCACCGTTTTTTTCCGGTGTTGGAGCGGCAACACGTGCTGGTCAGGACGGACAGTACGGCGGCGGTGGCGTATATCAGCCGTATAGGGGGTATGCGCTCTCGCCGCATGTCTCAGCTCGCCCGCCGTCTGCTCCTCTGGAGTCATCCGCGGCTGAAATCGCTGCACGCCATTCATATTCAGGCAAGCTCAACCGTGCAGCCGATGCGCTCTCACGGCAGCCTTGCGTCCTGGAGCATGGAGACTCCACCCCGAGTCTGTTCAGCTGATATGGGCGCGATTCGGGGAAGCCCAGATCGATCTGTTGCTTCCCCCGAGATCGCTCATTGCCAGTTGTTCTTTCCCTGACCGAGTGCTCTCGGCACGGATGCACTGGCTTACAGCTGGCCTCGGGGCACGCGCAATACGCGTTTCCCCCAGTGAGCCTGCTCGCGCAGTTACTGTGCATGGTCAGGGAGGACGAGGAACAGGTTGCTGGTTGCGCCCCTCTGGCTCAACCGGACCTGGATGTCAGAGCTCTCCCTCGCGATAGCCCTCCCCTGGCAGTCCCTTCGAGAGAGCACCTACTCTCTCAGGGACAGGGCACCACCTGGCACCCTCGCCGATCTTTGAAGAGATTTTAGACGCGAGGAAGACTTAGGTAACCTCCGATTGCGGTGGCTAATACCGTCACTCGGGCTAGAGCCCCCTCCCCGAGCGCGCCTATGCCCTGACGTGAAGTCTATTCACTGAATGGTGTGTCTCTCGCTGAGAAGACCCCCGTAATTTGCCAGATCAGCGTTGTGCTTTCTTTACGCCGAGAGAAGTTGGAGAGCAGGCTGTCGCCCTCCACACTCAAGGTTACGTGGCTGCCATCTCCGCTCTCATAACGCGGTGGCTGGCAGCACCGTGGGAACGCATAACCTCATCATCCGGTTCCTCAGGGGCGTTAAGCGAATTAATCCACCCCGCCCCCTCTCATGCCCTCTTAGGATCTCGCCCTCGCATCAGATCCCTTCGATCCTCGACTCAGTATATTTCTGTCCCTGAAGACAGCTCTGCTGGTCGCGTTGATATCGATTAGAGGGTCGGGGACCCGGAGGCATTTTTCGGTCAGTGACTCGTGCCTGTAATTGGGCTGGCTTCTCTCACGTATGAGACCCCGCCCGCGATATGTGCCCAAGGTTCCTACCACTCCGTTTTAATACGAGGTAGTGAGCCTGCAAGCGCTGCCCTCGGAGGAGGCAGACCCAGCCCTTATTTATTGTCCAGTTCGCGTTTTGCGTATTATCCGGACCGCACTCAGAGTTTAGATCATCTGAGCAGCTCTTCGTCTGTTATAGCGGTCGGCAGCAGGGAAGTGCCGTACCGAAATAAGTTCCCACTAGATTGTGGATGCCTTTCTTTCACTATCAGAGCCGAGATGAGCCGCGTCCCCCGAGAGCGCGTGCGCACTCCACTCGGAGCTTCGCATCCTCTCGAGCGCGCGCACGCGGCGCCCCTCTAACAGACATCTGTAGAGCTGCGGGCTGGGTGACACCCAACACATTTGCAAGGTTTTACAATCTGCGAGTGGAGCCGGTTTCCTCAAGGGTATTAGGTAACCCTTGGTGATTGAGGAAACAATTCGGTAGGGTGTTGAAACACGCTTGCTGCGCCATTTTCCCTAACACGGAGATACGTGCGCCTTTTTATCTGTCAGTAAAGTTCCCCGTCAGGTGAGCCCTGCAGATTCCTCCGTGGCCCCCAGCACTGACTCAGCGGAGGAGTCACTTGCTGGCCCACTACGTTGTAGGTCTGCCCGCTGGTCAGCCCGCGTTTTGGGTAAAGGTGTCTGCTATGCGTGGTCCCCACTAGGCGATCCCATATGCTTATTCAGCCACGGTTAAGTCCCCCCCCCCCTGGGCGGACCCGTGTCTTCCCTCCCCGCTAACCACTCTTTTGCTATGCGTACTCCCCCTTTTTTAGGGCTAGTCCATATGTAAATTCTGCCATCTATCCCCCCTTGGGTAACGGATGGCCTCCGCAGCGTCCTCCCTATCGGGATTGCACGCTTCCCAACGTACTGTCGTATTTCCTAGAATTATCTAGATGCTCACGACACCCCAAAAAATATATATAAATCCGTAAAACTTCTGTTGAAGTAGGATAAATTAGGGCCAGGGACACGTTGGAGGACCGCGCCCCCCATGATGTGGGTGCGTCACGCTTGCTTGACTGTCTCCTCATCGGGGGTGTTGGTAAGGTGCAGTCATTATGGCGCTTTCAATGGGCTCCCAATGCGTGGATTTTACAATCAAATCCACTTATAGTGCTGAAGTTCCCCCCGAAGGGGAACGTTCGAGGTTACTAAAGTAACCCTTCGTTCCCCGAGGAGGGGAACGGAAGCACTATACTCCGTCGCCATAATGACTGTCCCTTAGCTGTTGAAAGTCTCTTCAGCTTAAAAAGGATAGCGTCTGCTGCGCCAGGTGAGCTTATATACTCAGTTGATTGCTTATGCCGCTCACCTGCGCAGGCTTGCGCTGCCAATTCATTCTTAATTGGCCCGTTCAATACTCTTTCAGACGAGTAGCTTCTGAACCGAACCTCCCAATGCGTGGATTTTACAAATCAAATCCACTTATAGTGCTTCCGTTCCCCTCCTCGGGGAACGAAGGGTTACTTTAGTAACCTCGAACGTTTTATTTACTTAGTATATCATCATACACATGATTGAGATTAAGTTAAACATATTTTACACAAAAAACAACATCAGCAATATTATTATTATTATTATTATTATTATTATTATTATTATTATTATTATAGCATCCAAATCCACTGGCAAAAATAAAAAAGTCCATGCATATATTGACCTTCTAGTAACTGAGAAAGATCTCTTGTGCCGACTCTCTCTAGCCTCCATAGCACATTAAATAAACACGGTTCAAAATTATCAGCACAGTGTGCATAGAAATTAATTAGCTGGACCGTGATGCGCTGTCAATTTAATAAATTAATATCATGTTATCTTCCCTACGGTTTAAATAAACTGGCAACAGCGCATAAGAGTAAACACACTAGAAAGGCGCTTCCGTAATGGGAGACTTATCATCTGTCTCGCAGTCTGTTTCATTTACATCTGTACAAAATTGATTTGGAAGACGTTTTTTAAAGTTTGCTGAAGCATCTTTTTCCCTCCTGAAGATAACGCGCGCATGCTTCTATTAATAGGTGCTTGGTCTTTTCGCCTCAAAGCCTGTCATCACCTGTCCACCACAGGACCTTAAACAAACCTTTTCATCCCGCCGTTATGCTCAAAATGATAAACCCTGAGGATGCAGAGCCGTTTCTTTCTGGCTCAGTCTTTCTCTGTGGATTTATGGCCCTGTTGTGAAGGAGATAATGTACATATAGACTGCTTCGGTAATGCAGTGTAAAGCTGAGGAATGATCTGCGTAAGGTCTGTGTGATCTCCAACAACATCATTTCTTTTTTCCCTGACCTCTCCCTGTACCTTATCAGTGGCAAGTTGAGAATGCCTTATGGAAATAAATTATGCAAATTATTCAGGGTTCATTTCTGTGCACAACATAAATAAGTGGAAAAAAAATATATAGCAATTTAACACCACTTAAGAAGTGAATATTTTATGTGTCTCAGTAATTATTCTAAATAATTGCCTAAAATGTGCTTGCAAATCTTTTCGTCTTGCTTTTAAAGGAATTTAATGGCATTAAAAATTCAAAAGCTTTAATATTACTGAATGAACTGAATATTTAGAGGATAAGTAGAGGTTTTGCTGTATATGGGTAATCAAGACTAGTACATTTTTGTAGTTATTATGAGTCCTGTATGTTCTTGAATTTGCTGAAATTTCTCTCTGAATTAAATGCCCAATGTGAACACCACAGTATATTACTGCTTATCAGTAGTTGGCCGTTTGTAGGAGGACAATATAATTGTATTTAATTGCTATATAATTATGTTAAGTAGTGTTGTTATGATTTTTTTTTATAGAACTAAAGTCATACATGTACAAATGTTGCAAACAAATGCAATAGTATCTGGATGCAGCCTTTATGATGCAAGCTGAGACTGCACTGTCAGACACAATTCACTGAAATGGAGCTGGTGACGTCACTGTGACGGGTAGGGTTAGGGGTGGGGTTAGGTGAGCCCATTAAAAAGCATTTGATGCAGCCCAGATTGCACTGCACCAGGTCTGCATCCAGACCCCTCTCAAGAAATGCTCATCAATCAAAACTACTAGTCATCTGTAGAGACATTTGTCTAGAGCAGGGGTGCCCAAACTATTCCGTATGAAGGGACAAAAACCAAATATCATTGAGAGCCGTAGGACGAAGATGCACATACCAAACTATTTCACAATAAAGTTGACATAGGTAATTGCCTAATTTATATTATTTTTTCATATTAACAAAATAAAACATTAATTTGAATTGTTTTTACTAATGCAGTATAATCACATGTATAATACAGTGGAGTTCAATGCTAAACACACTAGTCAAGCAGAATCTGCCTTTGCCTTGATTCTCTCACCAAGTGTCTGTGTTATTCTCTGTTTGTCATATGTACATTTTAAACACAATCTGAGTAATTTACACCATTTAAATTGGAATGTTTAATTTCAGCTTTTTGTAGCTTAACAATAAAATAAACAAATAAAAAGTCACATAAATTTGAAATTACAATCTCTAAACCATTATCAAATGGGATGGCTGGCCAAATTAAAGGTATCCATGGGCCAACGTTGGCACACGGGGCCTAGTTTGGGAATCTCTGGTCTAGATAGTTTCCATGGAGGGGAAAAAGTGTTGTGCTAATCCTGTTTTATTCACTTTTATCCATAGCACCTACTGTGTAATATGCAATGCAAAGTTTAAAGAGTAAATTATTTTTATTATTATTGTTATTATTATTATTATTATTATTATAATTAGCATTATTAGCATTGTAAGCTTATAAACATTGCCAAACACAAACCTACAATTGCTAGAAAATAAGTAGCAAGATAGAAATAATAATCACACCCTTTCATTTGCAATTTTTAGGAAAAGAAATACAAAATTAAGCTCTGTAAACTCACAATAAAAGACAAAGTGTGTAAGTTTTGCTGCTAGAAGGTGCATATTCACAACAAAGATGTAGCTTGATAATGCAGTGAGTTTTTGGATATTTTAATGAAAATTTTGTGCCTTTAAATGTAACAATGCAATTTTTAAAAACTTTTTCTGGCTTGCCATGTCCAACAATGTTTGTGTGCAATTTCTACACTCCCTGAGGAAAATAATATTTTGGGGAAAACTGACATGATGATTTTAGACAGAAGCAGACAGAAATGTCTGCATTTTACATTTGAATAATGTATTCTCAGTATGTGAATAATGAGATGAGCTCATAATGAAGTCAACAAAACAAAGTTTTTGCCTACAGGTCACTAGCTAAAACTGAACTAAAGAATTACCTGGTGAATAGGGAGAAGAACAACAAATGATTCACAAGATGTTAATGATAACTGACACAATCAAGCTGTTTCATTTAAAATTGCAATGTAGTTAAAAAGTTAGTAGGCTTGATGCTGGTGCATCAGCGGATAACAACATAAAATAAAATACTGTCATGTTTGGTTGTACTGTACATATAAGAGTTACACATTGACAAATGTAAGGGCCTTTTTTATTTGTGTATATACTCACAACAAACAAAACAGTATGTCTTGAAAAATAAAGAAATACACAGCGTGGATATCTTTTTATTTCTTTCTGAACAGATATTTTTGACTTTCTATGTTTCAAGTTCAAGTTCACCAACATTAGTCTGTTAACTGTATTCTATTGTTTTGTTTGTCAAAAAAAAAAAAAAAAAAAAAAAAAAAAACCTGATGAGTATGGGGGCACAAAATAGCGCAGAAGGAGGTACATAATCTAAAAATATCTGAAGGAAAACATTGAGAATTGGGAAAAGCTTTAATGCTAAGAAAATGTCTGATTTTGGATATGTAAACTCACAATTATAAGCTAAAAAGTTTGTGTTTTAAACAAAATGTCAGAATTGTAAGGTATAAACTCAGAATTCAATTCAAATAAGTCAGAATTTTGAGATAAACTTACAAAGTATAAATTAATTCTAGTGTGATGAGTCTCAATTCTCCCTGCATTGGTTGGCCAGTGGATGGGACTAGGAGACTCATCTGCAGAATTTTGTCAATAAAAATATTAGCCAGAAAATCATTACATTAACAAAATTCATTAATAAAACAAACATACGACTATAGGCCCACGCAAAATCTGTGCATGAAGAAATCCGAAGATTTCCACAGATTTTTTGCCCATATTTGAGTCTATTTACTTACTTGTATAAATGTGTGTAAATTTATATCTAGTCAGTTTTTAAATTAATTTCAGTAATGTTATTGACTAATATAAAAGTGTTCATCTGATTTATTTCCAATACAGTTTGTGCGGTAATATTTGCTGTCTTTTAGTAGGGATGTTACATTATAGACTTGCTTTGTTTACCAAGTAAGTGGATCTAGATTGATTTGCATTGTAAACATTAAATAAAAGATAAAAAGGTATTTTTTTTTTTTTATTTCATGCAAATAAATTGTAAGTTACAATACTCCCAAAGTAATTCAACTTAAATCTGCAGATTTTTACAAAATGCTCAGCAGAAATAGCAAAAAATGTCCGCAGATTCTATCTGGCCCTTCTTATTTTCAAATTCAACTTACAGACAAGCCCTCATATTTATCACAACTTAGCTCAAAAGCTATGACAAATTAAAGAAGGAGATAAACAGGATAGGATTTTTTTTTTTACAAAAAAAAAAAAGATTTTATTTAAACATTAAAGATTAAACAAATAAGAATAATAGAAATAATTAAATGTTCAAACATAGGCTAGCAAAAATAAACTGTTAACCAAAACTAGAAACAAACAAAACACAAAACAAAAAAAACTAGGAGCAGGCGAACACCATATGCTAACATTGCCGGTGATTTATAAGGGGGAGGACAGGTGTTCCGAATTCTGCAGATAAGTGTCCAAGTCACCACTGGGTGTCCAAAGCAGGAAGAATAGAGACTCATCACACTAGCCTATAATTAAGAGAAATTGTCAACATTTGGAAGAAATTAGGATTGTGAGAATGTAAATTAGGATTTCTGAAAAACAAAACTAAACTGGTAAATTCTGAACAATTCTTTTACAATTTTCTTGAAAAAATGTCAGAATTGTGAGTTGTATACTCATAAACACACGTAAAAATGTCAGAATTGTGAGTTATATACTCATAAACACAAGTAAAAATGACAGAATTGTGAGTTATATACTCAGAAACACAAGTAAAAATGACAGAATTGTGAGTTATATACTCAGAAACACAAGTAAAAATGTCAGAATTGTGAGTTATATACTCATAAACACAAGTAAAAATATCAGAATTGTGAGTTGTATAATCATAAACACAAGTAAAAATATCAGAATTGTGAGTTATATACTCATAAACACAAGTAAAAATATCAGAATTGTGAGTTATATACTCATAAACACAAGTAAAAATGTCAGAATTGTGAGTTATATACTCATAAACACAAGTAAAAATGACAGAATTGTGAGTTATATATTCATAAACACAAGTAAAATGTCAGAATCAATTAATTGATTGATTTATTTGACTGTAATGGTTTTGTCAGGAAGTATCAAAGCGGTATCAGACCAGTTTGCTGGATTCCAATTTCATTTTATGTGATACAAATGGGCTTAAAGCTAGAGTTTATAAAATATAATTGTCCTTTTATGAAAAGCACTGTGTGCATGATAACTCTAATATAGCTATAACTACTATAACTTCAAATGTGTGTATGTGTTTGCATGCATACTTTTCCTCCAGGTCCACTTAGTGAATTAATATTTCATGCATTCACAATTATCTTAATTGTCTGCAATCTGCTTGCGAATGGTTCTGTCTTGCCTTAAAAAGAATTTGAAGTCATGAAAAATTTAGCCGCTTGCATATTAATGAATCGTCTGATCATTAAAACCAAGTACAAGAAACGTATAAAATCCGACATAAAATGATACTCTCATATAAACACGAAGAGAGTGTCCCTGTTTTCTGTAGATGAATCAAACGTGTCATAAAAGCAGCAGATGTGTATGTGTGTGCGTGTGTGTAGAGGCTGTTTGATGGCTCTAGTCTCAGCCCTTGTTTTAGCAGGGCTCTCTGTTGAACCGTGACTCTGCTAATGACATATATTGCTGCTGGTTTTTGCCCTGTAATTCCACCTGATGGACGGTAATGACGCTGAGAGACTCCATCAGTGTCATGCCTGGGTTATCTGTATGGATCCCGTCTGGCAGCCCGCACCATTATCGGCCCGGCTGTCATCATTAACGCTGCTGCGGAGATGCACTGCGGCCGGACGCCATAGATAGACTGAATTATGCAGGCCGTTCTGGCCAAACTACACCCTGCAACACTCCCTATGTTGAGTCCATAACATGCAAACAGAGAGCTGGTGGTTCTGGTTTCTCTGCATGCATGCAAAATATCAGGGCAATGGCGTAGGGTGAGAGGGTGAAAGGGTCGGGGGTGAGAGCGGAAATGAGGATGGGCTGTTTTTTATCGGTCAATCGGAGTGCCAATCAGAAAGCTTATGTTTATGGATGAGCAGTTCATTTGATATGGCTTAGTCTTGGATAGGCAGATTTTTGAGTGTCGGTGGAGAGACTAGTGTACCTATGTATATATATATATATATATATATATATATATATATATATATATATATATATATATATATATATAAATATATATTAATTTATATAAAGGCATGCTTTGGCAATACTGTACAAAATATCAGCAGCATATTTGACCTGCCAGTGGGTGCACATGGCTCCTGAATAGATTAAAAGTAAAACAATTAGTGGACTTCTGTTTTAATTTCAACAGTCTTTAAAAAAAAAAAAAAAAAAAAAAAAAAAAAAACTTCAACCCACTGAAAAGACAGCAAGTATAACCAAGTGGTGCTCACTGCAGAGCCATTTGAGGAGAGCTGAGCTCCAGCGAGGGGGAGCTTAAGCTTGAGCTCCACCTTTTTTGCACTTCTTCTACGAGTGATGTCACTGTGGGTGGGGTTAGGGGTGGGGTTGGTGTACGCATTAAAACAGCTTACAGGAGGAGGAGCGACAGCTCATGCTCCCCCTTGCTGGAGCTCAGCTCTCCTCAAATGGCTCTGCAGCGAGCACCCTCTCAGTATAACAGTGTCATAAAAAAAATAAATAAAAATGTTTTGTCATATATAGGTAACTATGTGCCGTTGGTATGTTTCAATCTAGCTACCACCGCAAGTTTTAGAATCATGGGGTGTCAGAATCATGAGAAAATTTACATGAATGTTGGAGAGCTTTGATGATATAATCCAAGACATCTTTGTTATAATGGCCATTTTGTTTGCACATTAAATTTGTGTTGGAATTTAGAGCACAAATTATTATTAGGTCATGAGACCATTCTTAGAAATGTGTGACTCCAGCAACTACACATCATCTTTTGGCAGCAGGTGGTCTAAACTTAGCCTAGCTAATTGCATTTGAGAAATGTAAACAATAACATTCAAATTGTACGGTACACAGGTGTGTGTGTGTGCGTGTGTGTGTGTGTGTGTGTGTGTGTGTGTGTGTGTGTGTGTGTGTGTGTGTGTGTGTGTGTATCAGAGAGCCATCTTTTTGTGTCTTTAAAAAAAAAAAATGGTTCAGGGACTGGTAAAGTTTAAAAACTATAGATATGGCACTGGTAAAAAAGACAACCCAAAACAATCCCAACCCTATACAGTCAGAATTGAAGTCAGAATTTATATCACAGGGTAACAGACATATGTAATCACTATGTAAACACAACTTATTTTTTGCCAGACAGACTGTATGTAAACCAAATAACAACAACTAAGAACCTCGACCCCCATAAATGACTAAAGTCAGCCAATCAGATCACAGCTTAAAATTTTGAGAAACCTAAAGTAAGTGTTTGTGAGGGGAGCTTGTAGTTATTGGTGTTATTGGACTGTGCAGGAGTTAACCGCCACATCAGTCTTCATGCTCAAGTTATCTGGCCCAGAGCACCAGAGCGGGGCGTCCACATGACCTGTGTCAGTGCACCTGAACTGTGACTCTTAAAGACACAAAGAGGCCTCTGGTCTGTGCTGAGCAACACCTGCTCTTCTCTTGTCAGTTCTGAGCTCTGGTGCTGGAGTGTACAGTATATGGCTGTGAGCTGCTGTCATCAGTCTGTGATGTGCGAGACGCTGAGCTCT
This sequence comes from Danio rerio, assembly GCF_052040795.2. Classification (NCBI taxonomy): domain Eukaryota; kingdom Metazoa; phylum Chordata; class Actinopteri; order Cypriniformes; family Danionidae; genus Danio; species Danio rerio. The sequence goes on from NC_141029.1 coordinate 11,312,183, forward strand.
GCCAGATTACTGGACGACTAAAGCATTTGTGCTGCTCTGGAGTCGTCATCTTTAGAGCTTTCCCCTTGCCGCAGGCTGCATACAGTAAGACAAATATAAAATCAACTGGAAACAGTTCGAATGGGAGCCGTTATGGAAAATTCACTTTTACATGGTGTTTGAACTGTGATGTACACAAATTCATCCACTGCTTTGTTTTAATGATTTCCAAAACAATCGTAAGTAGTGTCTGAATATATTTTGTCCCAGATTTCCATCATTTATGATGTCATAAGCTCCACTCATGACCTCTGATGATTTGCCTTTCAGCATAGATCAGTAATATGTACATTCAAGACTTATTATCTTTGGTCTTACTAACCTGTGACATTATTCGCTAGCTTCCCACTTTTTATTTTACATGTATATCAGACTTATGAGTATTCTTTAGGCTATTCATTATGGACATTATATATATATATATATATATATATATATATATATATATATATATATATATATATATATATATATATATATATATATATATATATGTGTGCTTTCTAATTATTTTTTTATTTTATTTATTTTTTTTGGTAAAAAAAAATCTGGTCACTGTTGCAACCAAATGAAATAGTGTAAGAATATTTTTAAACTATAATCCCTAAAGTCCTTTTAAGGCCAGTAATTTCACTCTGTGTCCATCTTTGAATAGCCTCCCAGTCATGCAAGTGTAGCTCTTTTTAAATGGGGAAATTTTAGAAAACGGTTTGCCATGCTCACATTATGATAACATTTCATATTTAGAATCGCCAATTAAATTTAATAACTAACTCATGAACATTCAAATCATGACAAAATAGTTTTGTTTTTTTTTGGTAATGTACATCTTAAGGGAACAAACTCACACAAATCTCCTTTATGGCTGTTTCTGAAGGACACAATCAGACAACATTCTGTCAATCAAACTGTTCTACTGTTCTACTATTGTAAGTATTAATAACATTTGTTTTGATTGTTTGTGGGAAATTTTCAACTTATTCCTGATGGCAAATTTCCTCCATGACAACGACCTCTCTGTTTCAAAGTTTGTGGCCATTCATGTGGTTGTCGTCATGTGATTTGAGTTTGAATGATGGAGGCAGGAATGAATTTAAAAATATGGGATCAGAGGATAAAGACTGTACCTTGCGTTTGTTTCATAGAGATTACAAAAACCAGAGAACATTTCTAAATGTAGTGCCACCACTACTTTATGATGGATACATTTCAATGGGGTTACATTCTATATAGAGGTGTGTAAGAGTTCTGCGGAGTCGAATGCAACATCAACAAACCCAAGCTCATTCTGGAAACGTAGCCCCGCGGACGTTTCTGGAGACCGCGATTTACGTGGCCGGAGGTACGTAAGGCCGCGTTTAGTTTTTTTTCGAGCGAACGCTGCGGGGCAGTGTGGCGCCACTCCGCCCCTCCTCTTCGCGCTCGCCGGCCGACGGCTCGCCTCCGAGTGGAGGGCTTTCCAGATACAACCACTTTGTCCGCTTAGCTCACAGCGTTGCGTCGGCGGAGCGGAGGCCCCGGAGGAGGAGGAGCCGGCCGCGGGGACGACGACCGGGATCGAACAGGGGTTCCAGAAATCAGGTAAGACGAAAAACGGAATCCGAAAAATAAGGGCGAGAACGCGGCTGGATCCGAAAACGTGGTCGAAATCGAAGAAGAGGGTTTTTTTTTTTTTTTTTTCTGGACGGCTTTTGCGAACCGTCGCTCCGGTTTAGGGAAGGAGGAGGAGGAGGAGGAAGAGGAGGGTGGCCGAGTCGGCCGAGTCGGCCGATCCGGCGGCTTTTCGCACGAGAACGGTGCGGGCGCGAACGGCCCACGCTCCCGAGAGGCGCCCGAGACGCAAAAAAGTGTGCACAGCGGCCTCTCGCGGATCCGCAAAAACAAAAACCGCTCGAATACGTACCTCCCGGGTCCGCAGAAACTTTCCGCGAGGCTACATTTCCACAATGAGCCTGGGTTGACATCAACAGCCTGGGGTATCAAGACATTTGTGCTGCCAATTACATTACAAGCAGGAGAGGGCAAATTATTTAGCAGGATAGCACTCTCTTTCATACTTCAGTCTACACAATCAAAGAAGGTCAAGGTGTACCAGGATTGGCCAGCCCGGTCAAATCAAGGCTTCATCATATTTTATATTTTTTCGGTTTAGTCACTTTATTTATCCGGGGTCGCCATAGCAGAATGAACCACCAACTTATCCAGGACGTTTTTACACAGCAGATGCCCTTCCAGCCGCAACCCATCTCTGGGAAACACCCACACACACTCATACACTACAAACAATTTAGCCTACCCAATTCATCTGTAGCGCATGTCTTTGCACTGTGGGAAAAACCGGAGGACCCAGAGGAAACCCACGCGAACGCAGGGAAAACATGCAAACTCCGCACAGAAACGTCAACTGAACTGAGGTTTGAACCAGAGACCTTCTTCCTGTGAGGCGACAGCACTACCTACTGCGCCACTGCATCAACGATTTTAAAAACATTCGTTTTGAAAATTGGTTGAGATTGCAAAAATGAGAGTACGCCCTGAGACTGGAATGTTAATGGAATATAGTTTACTTTAATCATTTTTAAATTGTTTTTGGAAAAAAAAAAATATTTACAGATTAAAAATCCATGTAAGATAGATATGCAGATACAGGTAGCTATAAGGATATGTGATAATGATTGGTGAAACATTCATGCTTTAAAGTGCTACAGTATTTAATAATGCATTACAGTCAAGAACTGTGACTGATCTTCTGTTTTAATTTTGTGGTTTGATTCATATTAACAACATAGACTACAGTATATATTATATATTATTCTGCTGCCAGTTGCATGTGTGTGTGTATGTGTGTGTGTGTGTGTGATTTCTTTCCCAGCTATTACAGAACATCAACAGACATATCTGATTATGCCTCTGTCAATTTTTAGTGTGAACAGGCCTTTATTGATTAAATTAAGACCTCAATGTGTATGTTGACTGACACTATAAATTATGAATTAATGTATGACCCAATAGTGACTAAGCAGTCCCAATAAACCTTTCCAAATAACATTTTACAGAGCAGATAAAATATTCAAATGTCACACTGACCATTTTCCATCTTCAAACTGTTGTACTGTTTTATCTCCAATTGTGCTATCAGAACGAGACTGTATCACACACACAACAGGCAAAAGGGATCATTTGCAACTCACTTATCCAACTTTGATAGACAGCACACACTTCACTTCTCTGTCACATCAATGTTGAACTTCTAAATTAATCTGTCTGCCTGTTTCTCGCAGCTGAAGAACTGCTTGTTGTCTCTATTCTGTTCTGAAAGATTTCTCATGCCATTCTCCTGGGCTTTGGCTGCAGCGTGAGTCTGTTCTCAAAGTTCACCCAGAAATTTCAATTCTGTCATGATATATTCATCCTCTTGTCATTACAAACCTTTGTAATGTACTTTTCTCTGTGGAACACACACACACACACACACACACACACACACACACACACACACACACACACACACACACACACACACACACACACAAACACACACACACACACACACACACACACACAAACACACACACATACACACACACACACACACACACACACACACACACACACACACACACACACACAAACGAAGATGATGGAAAGACATTTCTTAAAATCTGTTTTTTTTTGTTGCACATTCTTCTATCTATCTGATTCAGGTTTAGAAAAAAAAAGGAAAAATATTATTATGTTGGCTTGAGAAAGAGAACATAAAGTGGTGCTGTTTAAGTTTAACTTAGTTTGTTCATCTATCACTAGCCACACAAATACTCTAGGACCTGCATAACAACACACTAGCATCCACCCCACATACTCTAGTAACTTTATAGCACCCAGAATAGCTTGTAACTACCTAGTAGCATTAGCTATACTGTAAAAAGCTATAAAAAGTCAGTAACTTTTTTCATCTGCTGTAACTTGGTACTGTTGAGTTGACATAATTATTCAAATAGTTTATTTACTTAATTATTTTAATGCAACATGTTTACTTGTTACGCTACTTTTTAAAGTAAAGACAATTAAATGCTTTGAAATCAATAGATTTGCAGACTATTTGTAAAGTCAACTAGCTGCTTCCTAAAACTTCATAGCAATAACCTAGCAACCACCCAGACTAGCTAGTACATACTTAGTGACAATCTGCTATCGTAACTACAGGGTATATCTAGATCACAGGTGTCAAACTCAGTTCCAAAAGGGCTGCAGCTCTGCACAGTTTAGTTCCAACCCTAATTAAACACACCTGATCAAACCAATCAATGTCCTTCAGGCTTGTTTGAAACCTACAGGTAAGTGTGTTGGAGCAGGGTTGGAACTAAACTGTGGAGGGCTTCGGCCCTCCAGGAATTGAGTTTGACACCCCTGATCTAGATAGATATTTTTAGCTTTTAAGCTATGTTCTTTCTCAACTACTCTAAATCATATTTGTTCACATTTTTTTTAAAGAATAGGCTTCTTATCTTTTGGAGAAATACTGACATTTGATTAAAAAAAAGAATTGTTATGTTGGCTTGAGGATGCAAAGATTAAGTACTGTAATTTTTTTTAATCTTAGTTTGCTAATCTGAAGGATTACGTCACGGCGCAGTGAAAAAAAAATATTGTGTATGACTCTCATGAGCTTGGAGGACTGCCTCTAAACATCTCTGCAATAACTTAATTAATAAAGTCATCTGGAATAGCAAATAAAGCATTCTTGCAGGACTCCAAGAGTTCATCAAGATTCTTTAGATTCATCTTCAATGGATCCTTCTTCATCTTACCCCAGACATGCTCAGTAATGCTCATTTTTGTGACTGGGCTGGCCAATCCTGGAGCACCTTGACCTTCTTTGCTTTCGGGAACTTTGATGTGGAGGCTGAAGTATGAGAAGAAGCGTTATCCTGCTGAAGGATTTGCCCTCTCTTGTTTGTAATGTAATGGGTAGCAAAATGTCTTAATACCTCAGGCTGTTGATGTTGCCATCCACTCTGCAGATCTCTCACATGCCCCAAACTGAATGTAACCCCAAACCATGATTTTTCCTTCACAAAGCTTGACGGATTTCTGTGAGAATCTTGGGTCTATGATGCATGGTTCCAATAGGTCTTTTGCAGTTCAACAGATGATTAAAAAAAATAAATAATAATAAATAAATCTACTTTCTTCCACTTTTCCAAATGATCAACTAGAAGTCAAATTATTATTTGTTGTTCTTACAACTTTGATTGACATGACTTTTGTCTCATAGTGTGTTCTAGTAACTTCTTAGCAGCCACTCACAATAGCTTGTAACTATATAGAATCATGCACATAATAGCTGCACTGTAAAAAGTGAAAGAAAAAGGGAATAAACCCAGTATAACTTCCAACTGTCACGTTAACCTAACTATACATTGGAATATATTACATACAGTTCATTTAATAATTTTAAGGCAACAGGTTTACTCATTTTTTTAAGTAAAGACAACTAAATGCTATAAATACTTACTTTTTTTAAAGTAAAGTCAAACTGACTGCTTTTTACAGTGTTGTCACTGCAAAGCAACACTCTAGCATCCAGCCAGAATAGCTAGTAACAGCATACGTACACTCTCAGAGAGAAAGGTACCAGAGCAGTTACTGCGGTGTTACCTTTTTAAAAGTCACACATTTGTAACTAAAGCGTCATTAATAATACCTTAAGGGATGTTAAGGCATCTTAGTACCTAAACAGTACAAAAGTGTACCCCTTAAAATTTTAAGGTACTAAATTAAACCTTTGAGATACCAAAATTTACTATTTACGTACAAATGTGTATCTTTTGAAAAAGTACAGCCTCAGTGACAGCTCTTGTACTTTTATTTCTAAGATTGTAACACTCTACAGTATAGATCTATTTAGTGTTTTACTTTCTTTCTCAAATACTCTCGAGCCTATTGTTCACAAAAAATATGTTAATTTAGTTCAACATTATTGCTTTAAAGCACTGGCTTCTGATGTATGTAATTATTTTACCCAATTATGGTATAATTATTTTATTACCATGCATGTATGTCTTCATCTGTTCTAGTTGTGATAGTGTGACTCGGACACACAGTATCATGTAATCGTGCAGAAATGAATCCTACAAGCCTACAACTATAAATATCACACCTCCTGCTCATCCGTATTCACTCTTTGCTCCGTCTTGCCACATCTAATCTCATCTCCACCAAAACAAATTTGTTTTCCTGGTACGTGCCAAAGTTGTTCCAGGCACTGATCCAGGCCGCTGATCTTCATGGCTTCAGATGCTAGATGTGGGAGATACGGATCTCAAACGGGTCTGAAGCATCATCTGGCCCTGAGAGACTCTCTGACTCTCTCGTTCGGTGGGAATGCAGGTCTGCGCGAGCGTTCCGTAGTCAGAGGTTGTTTCAGACTCCCACAGAAACCGCAGGGACCCAGGCTCCCCTCAGCCCTCTCGGCCAAACAGATGGACTGGCACATTTTCATGCCTTGTTTCAAATAACCAGACTGCTTCAAACTGAGTCTGAAACTTCATTATGCTTGTTTGCCGCTTGTTATTTCCGAGGGTCTATGAAATGGGTGCTTATTTTATCTCCCCGTTTTTTCATTTTGCTTCTATTCCTTGATTTGATGTTCAGGGAAATGCGGTTTGTTTGTGTTTGCGTTTGCTTTGCCTTGCACTTGTAGGATACATTAGGTGGAATTAAATTGAACCTCCATTGAAAAACATGACTTCCTCTCGTATCTCCGTCACTGCAGAACAGATAATTGAATGTGTGGTTCATGGTCAGAATACTCAGAGGTCCAAGCTATTTATTTGTGTCCGTTTATTGTGTGTATCCGTCTGGGATTGTGCAGATGTGGTTCATTGTACGTACCTTTTCTGTGTACACACATTAGTGCTTTTTCTGGCGGCATAAAATGCCATTGTGTTCGTTTTATTGCTTTGCTCTGATTCTGTGTTTGACATTTTTCCATCCGTTATTACTTTCTGATAAAGAGCGGATGTTGACGGCTTAATGATTGCTGTAGACGCTGACAGGCAGCATGCCTTATCTTAAATGTGGTTAAATACACAATTATATTGGTATTATTTTGCAATCATTGTATTGCGGAACATGAAAGCAGTCATTTGCATTAGAAACGGCTGTGCCTTTCCTTTGAGTTTTGTTGCTTTTCATTGTCCCCGAGGGCTTGAGGGAAAACTATTTGTGTTCCATTAGGACTAAGCAATTTTTTTTTTTTTTTTTTTGAAATATTTTATATATGTTTACCTAGAGGTTTTGTTGAGTGTATTCCAATGTAAGCAGATGAATACTATGCTGTCAGTTTGTTTATACCTGATATCAAACGCACCTCCTGTAGCCATTTGTAATTAAAGGGATGGTTAACCCATAAATTCAAATTCTATCATCATTTACTCATCCTCCAGTTGCTTCAAGCCTCTTTGAGTTCCTTTCACACAGGAGGATTTTTGAAAGAATGTTATAAACCTGTAACCATTGACTTCCATTATATATATATATATATATATATATATATATATATATATATATATATATATATATATATATATATATACACATTCTTGAGTTCAAGAGATAAATAGAAACTCCATAAAGATTTGAAATCAATTGGGGGTAAGTAAATAGAGAGTAGATTTTTATTTTGGGGTGAACTGATTATCTGAAATATAGATACTGCAGTAAATGCACCACATCTGCTCAGTGTGCAGGTTGATGATTTCTTTTTATGTTTATTAAGAATATAACAACATTTAAATATTTGAAACTTTTCTGTTCCAATAAACTGAAATAAAATAAGACTCTTATCTTGAGCGGTGTTTGAAAGATGCTGTAGATTTCAATTTATGCAGGATTTTTTCTCATACAAAATGGTTAAAATTGTTGTGAAACGTCTCTCATATTTACACAGAGAACACTGCAGACTTCATATTGAAATAGTGTCTTGGGGTTTAATATTCCCAGACAACAGTCCATATCATGATCTAATTATATGTATGGCACTACTATTGATTTATTGATTTAAAAAAAGTCTGTGACTTACACCGTTTTGCAGTTAATAAACTTTTTTGCATGTATGCCACAATTTCATCTGTTTACCACATTGTGACATCATCGATGTGATAGAATCTGTAAAAGCAGTTGAAAAATAAAATAAACATGCTAGTCATTCTGTCAAGGACTTGTGAATCATTTTGGACACAATGTAATTTTATATAGTGTGTTGTACTGAATTACAATCTATATGTAATTTTGAACTATTGATTTCTGCATCCCAACACCTGCTGCAATTTACAAATATCAAAAATGTGGGTCACGCCAAAATCAGACAGATATCATATAGTGTGTAATCAGAACCCCGCCACTACTGATACTAAAGCTTATTAAATGGTTGTGTACTTTTAAATGGTTGTGTAATATTGAATGGAAATGTCTGTCAAGTAAAAATCTAAAATTTTAATTGGCTTCACATTATCTTTGGCTCTTCTGACATCAGACACACTAAATTAGGTCAATACAGTCTTTTCTTTCTTTCTTTCTTTCTTTCTTTCTTTCTTTCTTTCTTTCTTTCTTTCTTTCTTTCTTTCTTTCTTTCTTTCTTCTTTCTTTCTTTCTTTCTTTCATTCGATCATTCATTCATTCGTTTGTACGTTCGTTCGTTTGTTTGTTCGTTCGTTCGTTCGTTCATTTATTCATTCATTCATTCATTCATTCATTCATTCATTCAGTCATTTATTCGTCTCAATCAAATGGTTTGTTTTTTAAAGTTAGTAAATGCATTTGAACCCAGTGGTTTACAGAATTTTCATCCATTGAAAATTAAAATTAAACATTTTTAGGCCATAACTACATCAGACCAAGCTTCAGCATCACTCAAAAAAAAAAAAAAAAAAAAAAGAGAGGACATTATTTAGAGGTTTTATAAACTACAGTATTTGTTAATAAAGTTGCCACATGTATTTGAACCTCACTGTATTTTTGTTATTCATCGTATTCTATATAAAATAATTCTAAACAATGTATTGATTATTTTGTAAAAATATTATTTTGTAAAAATATGACATTGATATCTTTAATATTGACTGTGTTAGGCTATATCAAAGATTTGTTTTGACTCAGAAAATGATCTTTTTGAGAAATTTTAATGTAAGGAAAGCTTAAAGCTGCCTGACTGTGTGCTATATTCCAAATTAAAGCTGAGCTCCACCCATTTCCAGTTACACAGTATATGACACTTTTATGATAAAAAATTATAAAGGTTTGTAAAGCAGGTCTGATTGTGATGATGCGAGGGTTCAAAAGGCATATAAAGCAATGAAACTATGGGGGTGGTGCAACATCAGCTTTGTAAAAACAAATACTTTAAGAAAATGTTAATATATAAATTGATAAATATATAAACTATAAAATCATGACCTCATTACTGTATTGTATCAACAAGCCTCAGCATTACTAATAAAAAGAGCATTCGTCAGATAAAAAAATAAAAAAATGCAGAATTTCCAGCAAAAACGTAAATATTTTACGTAGTTCTGAGTTTGTACGAGTTGAGTCATACGAAAATGAACAATTTTAAAAAGGTGTGGCACCCAACCCAACCCCGGCCCTAAACACAACCATCATTGGGTGATGAGAAAATCATACTAAATTGTACAAATTAGATCACACAAATTCATACAAATTAGCCACTAAATCTAAAAGCTACGAATTGCTGTGAGATTGCGTTGGAACTTCTGATGCAAAAAAAAAAAAACAAAAAAAAAAACAACAACAACAACAAAAAATGTTTATAGCATTTTAGGCTGATTCACAAGACGACAATGAAGCCAAAATTGGAAAAGTGTTTTTCTTACATTTTGCTAATTTTCACGTTTTTTAAAACAATGTGCATTTAGACCAATGATGACCAAAGTTGGGTCTATGGGCCAAAGCTGGCTCATGGTAACCTTTGATATGGCCTGCCATTCCTCTGAGAATAGAGGAAGAATGATGTGGATGGTTTCTAGATTGTCAATTCAATATTAATGTAACCTTTTGTTTGTTAATAGCAAACTAAAATGAAATGTTTCAGTTAAATGGCGCAAATTCATCCGATTTTGTTTAAATGTACATACTGTCACCTGACAATGCGAGGCTTTGGTGAGCAAATCAAGTCCAAGGCAAATTCTGCTTGACTAGAGTATTCTTTTAACTCCGCTGTGGTATAAATGTAATTTTTTTTTTCTATTTTTTTTATAATTTTAAAAGCCATAGTGCATTAGCTACTGTTTAAAGTAATGGTTTCTATTTATTTTGAAACATTGGGAAATTAATTAGGAAATTACCCATGGCAACTTTAATGTAATATAGTTTGGTATGTTTACTTATGGCCCATGGCTCATAATAATATTTGGTTTTTGGCCCTTCATGTGAAAAAGTTTGGGTACCCCTGATTTAGACATATCCATGGAAATAGTCAAAAACTGTATTCCAGTAGGGTGCAGGCCAGTATTTAGTGCTGTCACCTTGTTAATGACATGCAGTCGCCAGCTTGCTACTGTACCTGTGTACATCTATAATTTGGCATACGGTTAGGACATGTCTTCATTTTTAATTGTAATTAAGTCTTTTGTTTTTAGGTGTTTACACAAACAGGACAACATCCGCTTTTTTAAAACCTCCATCTTTGAAACCCATTTTCAGTGAAAAAAACAACATTTTGTAAATGAACATGCAAAGCATAAAGTTTTTCCGTTTTTTGGCCGAAAATACTGTGGTGTAAACAGCCCCTTAATAATCAACATTTGTATATCGTGACTGAACACCAGAACAAGCTTCAGCATAACTAAAAATAATAAATAAATAAAAGAATGAACATCAGTCAAATTTTGAGAAACCCTGCAGAATTTCTGAGCAAAGCTGCTGCACATAAATGATGAAAGATTGCACTCCCACAAATGTTTACAGTAAGTCAAATTGCATTTGCTCAACACATTCATCATCAAAAATAAATACTGAATAAACACGATGAATGAACTTAACTGTCTGATTCAACAAATAAAGCACCCCGGGGATCCTATTAATGTCATTGACCCAAATGACTGCTCAACTTAAGAAAAAAACTAAACAAAAGTAGAGTAAGATCAGTTTGCTGTGTGACACAGTCACTGGATTTCACTGGCTTACCTGTGCTCAATAAGATTAAGTGCTATCTCATCATCTGTATGATTGCACTGAAATGTCAAACTCCTTTAACTCTAGATTAAGACGTGAGCGCAGTGACATGAGGATGCTCTCTTTAGTGCACTAGACCTCTAAGGGAGCAATTTGCCACAGATGCATTATTTTTCCCTTTCCTCCTCCTCATCCTTGTTTATGACAGAAAGAATAGTTCAGGTCCATCCATCACCACAGGAGTTCTTCCTCTGATGGGGAGGATCTGTGTGTTTCGCTGGTCTAAACCCTCTGTCACCTTGACGTGTGTTTACATGGCGAGTGGGCGGAACTTCCTGTCTGTAATCACTGCCTTATTTATAGTCATCGCTCGTTGCTCTCCAACTGACGGCTAGGTTTTTATTACATTCAGAGCAGCGGGTGAACGTGAATGCTGTCTTTCCTGCATTGTCGTACCTTGGGGCAAAATAACAAGGTGATGCTTTCCGTCAGGGGATAGTTAAACAGTTAATTAAAAGCTACAATCATTTAACATGGACAAACCTAAACGAACTGGCTACTGATTTTGTAATTTTGACAGTTATCGATAAACCCTTTTTTCATGTATTAAAGGGGTAGTTCACCCAAAATTGAAAATTCTGTTATCTTTTCTTCTGTTAAATCCTGTTTACTCACCCTTCACTTGTCACAAACCTATTTGACATTCTTTCTTCTGTTAAATATAAAGTAACATGAAAAGAGCTGGAACCTGTAACCATTCATTTAGGATGTGTTTGTCTGTTTTTTCCTATCATTAATTTCTGGTTTCAGATTTCATCAAAATACCTTTTGTTGTGTTTAACAAAAATGAACTCTTAAAGGTTTGGAATAATTTGAGGGAGAGTAATAGTGTCTTCATTTTCATTTTTGATAAACTATAAACTTAACTATCAAAGGGATAAACTATCCTTTTAAATATTGGTGCACATTTTTTAAAAGTGTTGTGTTGGAAAAACAGTACTATTGTGAACATTTATTACAGTTTAAAAGAACTGTTTTCTTTTAGAATGTATTTTATTTCTGTGATGTCACAGCTACCTTTTCAGCATTATTACTCCAGTGTGACACGATTCTTCAGAAATCATTGCAATATGACTGTTACACCCCATGTGGCTCTGAGGATGAAAGGGCTAAACATAATTATGAAAACCCAATATTAAAAAAAAAAATCCTCTTAGACGTTAGCTGCTATGGATCGACACAGACAAAGGACATAGCAAAAAGTGATTTGCTTTATTTACAATAAAGGTAAGAAAGAAAGAAAAGGAATATTTAATATTTAATTTATTTACAAATTTGTACAATAAATACAAAATAAGCAAAAAAAAAAAAATACTAAATTCAGTTGAAACAAATAAAGCAAAATAAGTGGTGCCAAACCAAAGAAAATAACAAATTAACCACCCCTAGCTAAACCCTCCCCACCTCTAAATAACTAAAGAGAAAGCTGAAAGTAATAATAAAAAAAAATTACGTACCCCTCACAAAACTGCACTAGCTGAAGAAAACATGCAGAGGGTAGCACCTGCTTCTGACCTAATCAGCTATGTGTATGTAAAATTTAAGTCACGTGAAATACTTTACTTTCACTTCCCTTTTAGTAGATTTAAGCAGATTTAGTTTGGACATTCAAAATAAATTTACAACAACAACAACATAATAATAATAATAATAATAATAATAATAATAATAATAATAATAATAATAATAAATAAATAAAAAACGAAAGCAAACCAGATAATAGTACAAGTGGACAGATGTTACAGAAAAAAAAAAAGATTAAGAGCAGTGACAAGAAACCTCTTCTAATTGGTCCACTCGTTAAAACTCCACAAGCCAATCTAGAGTTTACCACCAGGCACATAAAAATGACAATTTGGTTTTCATAAAACTTAATTATTATAATCATTATTATGTCGATGAACGAGAACAAACATTTTAAAGCTTTTGATCAATAAAAAGAATTTAAAGTTTAAATCTTTTGTAACATTTATAAATGTCTTTATTGTCTTTAGCAACTATTGATCGATTGAGTGGCCATTAGTTTGTGAAATTTTATAAAAAAATAAAATAAATAAAACATGTTAAAAATACCCAAAAGCACATGATAGAATCCTACATTAGAGGTTTTAATTTGATTTATTTTGTTGTTATAAGTTAGATCTGAAAAACAGGCAGGAAATTAAGAACCGAAACCAAATAACCAAAAAGAACATTTCAGCATTAAAGTACAAATGAAATTAAAACAAAACATATAACTTTGTTTGATCATATTGCCAATTTTGTAAACAATTAATCTGTGCTGTCATTTAAAAAAAAGTTTGCCCTTCTAATCTTTAATTGAAATCTGAAAATGCACTTTGTTTTTTTTTTCAGTTAAATTTTCAGATTATGTGATTTTGAGATATTTTGAGCCACCAACTGTCAGTTTTGACAACAAATATTAAATACTATAATGTTATAAAAACCTATTATAATATAAATAATAGCGGTGGGGAGGAGGTGTCTATTTATTACATCTTCTAAAACTCATTTCCAGATCTTTCTGAAAAAAATGCCTACTTCACAACTTTCAATCAGCTCGCAGCAGAAAAAAAAACAAAAAAAACAAGCGACACCCACTGTTTTCATATTTATTAGTCCGTTTCTCTAGGAACTGCATCACAATATGAAAAAAAATGGTTGCAGCTTCAGGTTCATGCAGACTTTGAAAAGTTCTTTAGGACAATACAGTTCTAAACAGAACCATAACTATGAACAAAGAACCTTTTAGGAACCCTTTTTTGGTGTGCACTTTATTCTGCATTCATCCTGTTTTACAGTACATCCCTTGATCCAATCCCATCCCTACAGTTACTGTTTCAACAAATTAGTGATGCAGAAGATGTTGGCGGCCATATCAGTATCAGCTGATAAATGCATTTTTTTTTTTTTTTTTATGTTATCGGGGTTTTGACAATTATTTCTGCACTTCAGATGTGTGCTGCTGGCCATGAGAGTTGTGATTGGTGTCCTCCACATTATGACACATCGCACACAGCAGACACACACTTTAGAAGAGTTTATGCTGGAGGGGAGACAAGATGATGGCAGTGTGGGAGTTTTTCACCATAAAAAAGAAAGAAAATGCTTCAGAAATGCAATTTGTAAATAATTTTGGCAACATCTAGATCCTTCTTTTTCCTTGGAGATTTCTTGTATTTTAGATTAAAGGTTTTACTATAAAACCAGATTTCAACTGTATTATTTGTTTGCATTTTGTTCTTAAACAAGACTATATATATATATATATATATATATATATATATATATATATATATATATATATATATATATATATATATATATATATATATATATATATCAAGATTTGGTTAATTTAAGCTTAACTTTGATAAAATATTAAAATAAAATTACATATAAAAGTATCCACCAATATATAAAGCCACAATATATATATTGTGGCTATATATATTTATTTATAATATATATATTTATTTAAAATATATATATATATATATTTATTTATTTATTTATATATATATATATATATATATATATATATATATATATATATATATATATATATATATATATATATATATATATATATATATATATATATATATATATATATATATATATATATATATATAAATAAATAAATATATATAGTTTCCCGAGCCGTAGCAAATTTTGGCCATGAAAATTTTTCCATCCAAAAAAGGGCAATATGTTTCTAAGTCATCTATTTTGAGTCTGTAGGAAGTATCTGATCTTTTTTATCCTGCGATATTACAAGAAACAGTTGAACTTTGGAAGTACAAAAGAAATGAGGTTCTTAACTTTCAAGGGTTGTTATTATATATTTGGAAAAAAAAAAGTGGAGAAAAAAGTTGATTGAAGCAAGAGAAAGCGATGCCAGTGATTTATTAGAGGTGCCAGACACTTAATAATTACTTAAATACACACACACCAACACACATACACACACACATAGATCATGTTTACAGTATTTCTGTCAGGGATGGCGATGGAAAGGAAATGACACGTGATTGATGGTAGGAAGTGCAGGGCAAAGCCGGAGGGGGAGGCCAGAGCAAGGTCTTACTTATAAAAACATCAATCAGAAGCCTTGCAGCGGAAGAGGGAAGGCTCCAGCAGGCCTCGTATGCCTCTTAATGAAGATGTTCATATGAGTTGCTCTGGTACGTGTCAAGCATTGTGTCAAATATGTATGATTTTGCTGTTGGCGCCTCACAGCCTAGACTTTAGTGCATGGAGACCAGTTACATCTGTGACTAAAATAATCAATGAATTTCCTCTTTCCTACTTATCTGGTGAATTCAAAAGCTAGTGATCCTCTTAAGAAGGCATCACAGGCAGATTTAGAATCTTTTCCAGTGGATGGGAAAAGTTACTGTCTTAATTTTTACAACAAACAAGCACATGCTTTAATACATTCATAACCACGTTCGTGTTTTACTGTCATGTTTAAAAAAAAAAAAAAGCTAAAATAAAAACTGCTAAATTTTGCTATTTCTAATCTCTAATAATAACTCCTGTATAGCAGTGCCACAACATTCTGACACTCGATAACACTGAAATACCCAAATGAATGTCTATTGGCAGGGACTGAAATTTTTACAGTGTCTGCTATAATTTTAATACTTTTTTTGTGGGTTTACATAAATGAATATAGCCACAGTTTAAATGCAAAGTAGAGTTACGATCTCATTGTCATATTAGATCATTATGATAACATGATTTATGCCTTCAATGATTTCCTGAAAATAATTAGCAAAAAATAACTTACTGGAATAACTACAGCAGTCGCGATCGTCGATCTCATCTGAAGCAAGAGACTGCGATGACATATGATGACGTGTGCAGGGGCTGTAGTGGTGGTCCATTTCTTAGGAGTACATTTTGAAGCCCTTTCCTTTCACACTCTGTTTCAAGGGCCAAGGGGAAGGGGTAGGGTGCAAAAACAGAATTGGAATTGGGCCTAAATCTAACTGGATGTTTCTTCACAGATAACTATAGGCAGAAATTTGTCAAGTTTATTTAAGACAATTTATGTTTAGATCAGTGGTTTTAGATAGATTCAGATAAACAGGGACCTAGTAAAGATGGAATAGAATGAAATAGAATATAGAATGACAGTATAATGGATATGCGACATTATACAGGATTTATGACTACAAATGTTTTTAGGACTGTAAGAAAAAATGACAAGTAAGTAGAAGATTACAATGAAAAAGTTTGTTCAGCATAGCAGTCTCAAAGTATACAACAGTACCTTGGGTTCAGCAAAGAACCCTGAAGCTTCTAAAACTCAAAATTTTATACAGTTTAATTTACTGCCTTTAGATGTTAATAAAGTTTCTCCTTGGCTGTTACTACAGCTGTTTTATGTATGTTAATGCAGTTTTGACACCCCATTGAAAGAGATAGTTCTCTGTGCCCCCACCCATGCCCGTTCTACAATTTCTACCATTTGCTTAAGATGTGATTATCTCAAATAATGCAGAGACAACAAATTGTTGGCTTGTCTTCTCTATCATAAGTTAGCCCTTTTTGGGAAATGAGCATCATCCATTCAGAATGGAAGTTATGCCGAGGCAATCTAATTTTCTTACATGACAGACCTATTTAATGTTGGCTATGGTCATAAATGTATCAGATTTAGAGAGAAAAAAATATATATAAAAATTTTGCCAATTCATTTATTTATTCATTCATTCATTTAACCCAACTCTGCTTTTCCAGTCATTTAATTATGACTATGGACATAAATGTGTTCAGTTTATATTCTGAGAATGATATATTCTGAATCATTTTAGTGGAATAACAGATGAATACAGATATAAAAAATATAACAGTGAATGGGTGGATAAAGAGGCCTATGCATATGTGACTGCAAATATAGAATGTCTGATGACTGATTATTCATGATGGTATCAAAGTCAGAATTATGAATCATGTCAGCGAGCAATAACTGTTGCTGGCATGTTGACAGTGCTGATCACATTTACGTTATAAATCTCACAAAGGAAGCTTGCACTAATAATTCCTTTGTAAATTCGAGAAATACCCAGGGGTCCTGTGCAAAGAAAGAGTTTCCTTGCATGTTTGCCATCCTGATTTATTCAGGGGGAAAAAAGCATGCAGTAGGCAATTCATCTGAGAAATGGCCTCCTATTTACAAACAGTGATATTTCTTGAACTAATTAGGTTACCTGGAGATGTCATCTAGCCCTCTTTTTATAGAGGAGATTAAAGAATCTGTTTATTTATGCTTCCAAAAGTCTTTTGTAAAGAGTTGGTTGGTTTTGTAGAAAAGCTGAGAAAGGTAGACTTAGCTTTGTCTCTTTCTACGGTTCTGCAGGTGTGAGGAGGAGGGGGACGGGAGAGGTTTAAAATGTGCAAATGAACATTCATGTTTTAATTAACTTAAAGTTAAAATGGCGTGAAATTGAATGTGATTGTTGCCTAAGTAAATATGCCTAATTAGGATATAAGGACCGCCAGTTATAAATTAGATAACCATTTTCTTTTTCTAGGTGTGTATCGTTTGGATTGAATATGAACGTTATAATTACAAAACTTTGTGGCTTATGAAGAAATATATTTTTAAAATGTCTTTAACCCTGTATGAGCCATTAAACACTTGTCATTTACTAAATCCAAACTCATTAAAAATACTTGGAACTGTGTACACTTTCAGATGATTAAAAAAAAAAAAGTTTAGAAATCAGGCTTCCCCAAAAATTCTTAAATAGACAACAAAAAAGTTCTTAGTCTTATGTTGCATGGGTATATTTATGACAATAACCAAAATACATTGTATGGGTAGAATATTATTTATATAATCTTGTTCCATGAAGGAATAATAAATAAGATATCACGGGCCTTTTCATACACCCGGCACAATAAGGCACAAGACGTGTTTGGTGTGATTTGTTGCTATTTTCAGACTAGCACAACCCTATTTTTTACATTTTCCACCTCGTTGTTTAAATGGCAAATCCATTTGCACCACTTTGTGGACTCATAGGTTTTCTGGTCTAAAAAGGAGGTGTGTTGTGACACATTGTTGGCGTGTTGCTATTTTGAGGAACTGCACCATTGACCAACTAAAAGCAGGTCTAAAGTCCACCTCAGAGCACTTTAGTTATGCACCTATGAAGGTCCAAAACATGTACATAATACACACAGGATGTACGGCAATATACAAATATCTTTAAATATGAAAAAAACAAAACATAAAGGATTAAAATCTTACAGAAATTATTATTTTCTGCATAAAGATAAAAACTACTGCCTTCATGCCTTCTTCATGTCGAGGGGCTTTTTCAGTTTATTCATGACAGTTTGTTATTATTTGCAGTATTATTTATTATATGCGTGTTTATATTTGTTTTAATAAAAACAAGTTTAGATTTGTACACCTGTCGGGTTTTGGAGACGTATGCGTCTTTATATGGGGCATAAGAATAAGATGTGTGTTTGGATATAACTCAGTTGTTTGACCACACTTCGTTATTATTGATAATTTATTTGTTTGCTGAAAATTTTAACCGAATTAGGAAATTTTGAAACCAATCTTTGCACTTAACAAACAAAATCAAACATTTAGACTAATGGATGTTTTCAGTGGAGTGAGTACAACACCCTTTCCTTATCTACACAAGTAAAGGAATAAAAATAAAAAGTAAAGAGAAGAAGAAAGTAAAGAAGCCAAATGGAGAAGGTTCATTCTTTATTCTCACGCTGCAGATGGTTTGTTTTCTCGCTAGTGAAGTGATTAGTTTTTCCACTAACAAAGTCCGCCATGTAAATGTGCCATGGTGCAACACAACAGACGGAGATGAGATTTTGCTTAAAATAGCAAAAGTGGATTCAGACATGTCTTTAAAGCATTTGTGTCATGCGTTTTAGACTTTGTGTTTAGAGCATTAAGATAGAGCCTCAAATCTAAATAACTGATGAGTAATACTGTATGCATTGCCAAGCACTTCATTTAGATGATTCTAAAGGTAATTGTCTCATTATTTCTTCATTATTATGTTTATTTTTTACTGTAATATTCTATATTTGCAGTAGTATCAGAGCAAAACATTAT
This sequence comes from Danio rerio, assembly GCF_052040795.2. NCBI lineage: Eukaryota > Metazoa > Chordata > Actinopteri > Cypriniformes > Danionidae > Danio > Danio rerio. The sequence goes on from NC_141029.1 coordinate 11,331,582, forward strand.
CCTATATGTTCAGGAACAATATACATAAATGGAAAGCTTATTTTTTTAAGTTTCAGCTTGCCCAACCCCAATAGAAAGAAAGTGCACTTACTACTTAAGGCTGCTTTGTGGAACAGGGTTACATACACATTTTACATTCTATTTTTACTTAATTAATTTAATAGCTCAGTCTGAATAAATGATTTAAAAAGCTCTTTAATTATTCCATAATTAATTCTGTACATTTTAACATCATTAATTGATGAAAATACTTGTAAAAACTTAATTTGAAGTAGTAAGTTATATTCAGAAAGGGTTTTACTTTATTTTGATCACTATCATAGACATCTGTCTATATTCAAACTTTAAACTTGGTACTATATAAAGTATAATTTAAATGTTTGTAACCCGTTAATAACAGTTAATATACTCTCAGAAATAAAGATACACGAGCTGTCACTGGGGTGGTGGTACCTTTTTAAAAGGTACAAAGTTAATATTTAAAATTTTAGGCACTAATAAATACTTTTGAAGGACAAATATGGACCCTTTAAATACAAATGTGTACCCTTTGAAAAGGTACCACCCCAGTGACAGCTCGTGTACCTTTATTTTTGAGAGTGTATTAAAAAGACAAATGCTTTCTCTGGGTATAGCTGTATAACTCTTGTCAGAAAAAGTCAAACAAAGGTTTAACAGTCATATCAGATATTAGTCTATTAGGGAGATAATTGAAAGAAAGCTTGATTTGAGGTCATGACAATTAATCTTAAGGTTTTTTTTTATTATTTTGTTGGTAATCTAGACTAACCAATGAAAAAAACAAAAAACAAACAAAAAACATGTTTTTAGACTTTTAACTGGTGTACTGTGTTTTCAATATTGTATTATTAAATTATCTTAAAATAATAAGCAACAAACAAAGGTTTTTAAATGATAAAATTGTGTAATTTTCTAGTTATTGTTACGGGCCTATTATTTAAGCATAACATTTAGGTTTGAAACTGTTGTGGAATATGATACAAATCATACATGTCTCTGTATAATAAACCTTCCTCTGCAATGCTGAAAAGCTTAAATATTGCTTATAATATTTTTTTAAGGACATCATCTGAAAAATATTAACGTACAGTAATCAAAGCAATGTCAAGTTTTGAAGAATTTCTGTCAAATTTGTTTTTTATTTCCAGTGAGCTTGTGTTATATTTATATCAGCGCTTCCATTGAGCAAATTTTAGTCTTTGATTTTGAAATAAATAAAAATACAGCACTGACTTTTTATCTCTACAAGTGACTCAAAGGAGAGATTTGTAAACCAGATGGTATCTGCACTGCTTATGCAGCTCTAATGAGATTTACTCAGATCAGAAACACATACGTTTATTTTCTGCAATGCAGTTGCGAGGTTGTTTTGTTTACTGAGTGACGTCATGAAGGCAGTGCAGCAGATCAAATGGAAGAACTTAGTGACGGCGTAAAGAAGGATCTGTCATTGTATGATGAATGTGCCTGTCAGATAAAGGACAATTTGATCATGTTTACTGGCTCTAGTTTCAATCTCACTGATTACATCATGGCATGCGCCTTAGAACTGGATGTATATGTTTTTGAAATTGTTATGATCATGCTGAATAATTTAATTAATTTGTTTAATCTTTTTTTTTTTTTTCAACAAACTTTGTTGTCATACAGTATATTTAAGTTTTTTTGTTTAAAAAACATTATGGCATTAGATTCAGGTGGATGTGCATTTCTGGAATAGTGATGTTTTATATTTTAGATTTTTTTCTTGTTTTTTTAAACTGTCTTTCTGTCACTTGAAATGAATGATTGGAAATTATTCTCATATTTACAATATTTCAAAGAACATTCCATTAGCCATGCTATGACATTTTTTTTAGAGTGGGTTCATAATACTGTATGCTCTTCTTCCTCTCTTTACATATCTTCTCTGATAAATGTACATATGGTTCAAAAGTTCAAGTGTGGTAAGAATTTTCAATGTTTTGAAAGATGTCCTTGATGTTCATCAAATCTGCATTTATTTGATCAAATATACACTTTAAAAGTGTTAATTAAAAGTTTAAGTATATGTTTGTGTGTGTCAACAGAAAAGTTCTGTAGTTCATAATTTACAGGCATTATATATATATATATATATATATATATATATATATATATATATATATATATATATATATATATATATATATATATATATATATATATATATATATATATATATATTGGTTATTAGAAATTCCCAGAGATGGGTTGCGGCTGGAAGGGCATCCGCTAGGGATGTAACGGTATCAGAATTTCACGGTACGGTAATACCTCGGTATGAATGTCACGGTACTGTATTTATTGAATCATTTACAGGAAAAAACAAAACTTATGAAAATACTCAAAAAAAGTGACAAAAGTGTCAATGACATACAAATTAGTCATCTATCTGTAAGCTTTGAAACAGGAACTTCAATTTTAATAACAAAAAAATATTAAAACATGTAAAAAAATTAAGTTTCAATTTAGTATTGTTGAAAACTCATCACATTCAACATTTAATCACTCACTCACTTAGATAGAGATGGGTTTAAAGGAAAATTATCATATAAATATAATCTGGTAAAAGCTGGTATCTCTGGGCATTTACAATGTCCCCTGCAACAGAAAAAAAACCCTCTCATTTGGGACTGAGGTTTCTGGGACAAGAGAGATATGACTTGGCCCAGGTTGACAGCAGTGGGTAACGTTGTGCATTGTCTTTCCCCCACTTGAGAGGACAAACCATGAGTGAGATAGAGGTCTCATGTCTGCATCAATCTGAACAGTGTGCTGACAACAGCGCTATTCAGTACGCGCGCGACAACACAGCTGATAAGAACTCGCGCGACAACACAGCTGATAAGAACTCGCGCGACAACACAGCTGATAAGAACTCGCGCGACAACACCGCTGTTCAGTACGCACGTGACAACACAGCTGATAAGAACTCGCGCGACAACACCGCTATTCAGTGCGCGCGCGGCGACAACACCCGCTTTAGAGTTTTCCAGCTCTTTTTCATCCCCGCTTCTAGCAGCACACTCCATTTCCGCATTACTGGATCTGTAGCGACAACAGACCGCAAGGGATGATGGTCAAGCATGGGCTGATGGGAATTGTAGTTTTCGCTACCTCCCGTTCGCTTCATTCGCCTGAGCAAATTTTCTCAGAAGACCTATAGTTTTATCGAGTCATGCGACTTCGGTAATATCGAAAAAAATTAATATTGCGGTATGACGGTATTTACAATACCGTTGCATCCCTAGCATCCACTGCGTAAAAACTTGCTGGATAAGTTGGCGGTTCATTCCGTTGTGGTGACCCCGGATTAATAAAGGATCTAAGCCGACAAGAAAATGAATGGATGAATGAATGAACGGTTATTAGAAGGCCCACACGCAGATTTCCGCAGATTTTTAGCCCATCAAGTCTATTTCAAGAGTTCACACTTAGATATTGCTTAACGCTAATAGCAGGTTTGGCATGTTGTCATGGGAGAAAGCCCTGGTCTCAATTATCTCAAAGCTCCTACCTGGTCAATAAGCATATAAGGGGATCCGAGGTCAAGTAGGTCTCGAGAGCTCCCCCTGGAAAAGGGAGGAAAAGGAGGAGATGCAGTAGAAGGAGGGATTCTTTTAAAATGAAGATAAAGTAGTAGGACGAATCTTGAATCAATCTGATTGGATTATTGCTGATTACGGATGAGAGGCCAGCCACTATCAGTCATATCACTCTCGAAATTATAAAACTTTACTTATTTACTTGTATAAATTTGTGTACATTTTCAGTGTTTTTGTGTGTAAATTTTCAGTTTTTAAATTAATTTCAGTAATAATATTGACTATTATAAAAATTGTGTAATTTAACTTATTTACTATACAGTTTGTAAAGTAGTATTTTCTGTCTTTTATTAGATATATTATTTGAGAGACTTGCTGTGTTTACCAAATAAGTGAATCTAGATGGATTTGCATTGTAAACATTAAATAAAAGTTAAAAACTTATAATTTTTTAAATTTCAAGTTTTTAGTTACGATACTCCCAAAATCATTCTCAGAAGAAATACCAAAAATGTCTGCAGATTCTGTCTGGCCCTACTTATTAGGGCTGCACGATATTGGAAAAAAATCTAATGTTGTGACATATGAATACAGTTTCACAAGGTGGTTTGAATAGGTCTAGTTTAGATTTCTCTAGGGGGTTTAACAGTATGCAGGTGCAGAAATTGAATAACCACAATAGAACAAATGCTTTTCAGTCCAGTTATCAAAAAAATTTCAGAGCAAGTAAACATAGAGTTTTGTTTTCACAGCAAGAAGAAATAAGTCACAATTAAGGGATTTTCCTTTAAACAAGCTAAGTTATCTGCCAGTGGGTAAGCGAAATTATCAGATTGTTTCTTTGAAATGTAGATATTTGGACTAGAAACAAGACAAAAACTTTAAGTAAGATTTATTTATTTATTTATTTATTTATTTATTTATTTGTTTTGCATAAATCATATAAATTCTGTACAAATACAGTGATTAAATACAATTCAGTAGTTCTGTAATTCAGAGTCAACATTGAATGTCTTTGCCATGTGACTATTGTGGATACGCACATTGCGATATTGATGCTAAAACAGTATATTGTGCAGCCCTAGGTAATCAATAATTATTTATTGTCCTCAATTTTCAAAGTTTCAAAATTCTGATAAATAACTTTTAAACTTTGGTAAAATTAATGTCATCTTTGTCACTTTGGATTAGTTTATGCATTGTTGCACTGAAAAAAATTCTTCAAAGATGATTCCTTGGATTTACTCAATTTTTTTATGTTAAGTAGTTGTAAACAATTTATTTGGGCTGAATTTAAACAAACAAATTAGGTTGAACAATATTAAACTTAATGTGTTTGTATAAATTCAACACAAATAAATTGTTTGCAACAGTTTTGCATGCAACACTTTTTTCCAGTGTGTTACAGTATATGAAGGCATTGAATCCTTTGAAAGAAAAATCATCATAACCTCAAACTTTTGAATGCATATTCATGAATAATTAATGTGTAGCATGTCAGCTTTTATTATAAAGAACTAAATTTAATGTATAGTCTCAGACAGCTTGTATTAACTGCAGCAGAAATTTTACTCATACCCAATGTGTGGTTTATTAACACACACACACACACACACACACACACACACACACACACACACACACACACACACACACACACACACACATACACACACACACACACATACACACACACACACACACACACGCACGCACGCACACACACACGCACACACAAAAAGAGTTAGTGACATTACATGCAGACTTATCTTTCAACGCAGGGCCATTGTTTCCTGTGCTGCATAATACAAATTTAGTGAAACGTCCAGGACGTTTGCATAAAGGGTGCTTTTTATGAGTGCATCATTTCTATGCGTTTACATTTGTATTCTTGTCAGACATTGTTTTACTTTTGTGTTTCTATTTTCCCTATCACAGACAGGGCTCAGGATAAATTTTATTCACATAAATAACACCAAAATATGGAAATGGTCTAGTCTGGTAAACTCTCTATGTGAGGTTTCTGTTTGGAAACACATCAAGTCCTGAAAGATTTGGCCACCATTCAGGATCCCGGGGTCTGACAGCTCCTCTAATGTGGCTTTTAAGTTCTGCTTTATAATGAACACACTGTGCTGCTTTGGGAAACGAGCGCAACGGCAGCAGCATTAAATAATGCACACTGAAAGTTACGACAAACCTAACAGCGTGTTGCAGTGCTGCTGGGAAAATGATAACACTGCAACTTTTCTCCCAGCAACATGTTGAACTCTACGCAGCATTATTGGGTATCAATATGTCTTCATAATCCATGCTTTGTTTTTTTTTTTGTGCTTTATGTTGATGCACACAATGGCCCTCGCTCCACAGGGGAAGATATTGTAGAAACAACTCACTATAAAGGGGAAAGGCAAGCTGTTTTTTCTTGATAGAGAAATACTATACTTTTGGCTTTCTGGCAGTTAATAAAACCACCGAAAATAAAACTAAAATGTATGCATCTTGTGTATAAGAACATTGTTTCGGCATCTAGTTTTGACTCTATGTAGATAAATGTGGTTTGCTGCTCCAAATTACTGTACTTCATACACAAATAGATTAGATTAATCATCATAGATTAACGTAATCATTATCTAGATAATCTCGATTAACTACCATAGATTCATTTAATAATTTACAAATTTAAGTCGATTGTACATTTTAAATTGTCCCCTAAAAATAAAAATTGTGTTGTTTCAACTCATTTTAAATAAATAATCTGAACAAGCAGCAAAAGTCCATTTTTTGAGTGCGTCATTTTAAACCTTCTATTAAACTATTGAGTATTACCATTTTTAAATCCATTGAGCCAAACTCTTTGCTTAGCTTAGCATAGATCATTGAATTGGATTAGACCATTAGCATCTTTTGTTGTTACATATATGTACTAAGAAAATCAGGAAACAATGTATATTTTTTATAGGTCAATATGGCTAAATGCTAGGTGTTGCACAGATTATTATGCTGCGTAGATCACATGGTTTGAACTTTAGGCAGCTTTACACACAAAGTTGGTGCACTGAATGCAGATATTAATTTTAAAATTATATTTTTTCTCATGTCAGCATCAAAGATTCACATGAATCTTGAGTAATGCGCAACTTGAGCAGGATTTTGAGCAGCTTTCTAGCACACAATAATGATAAAATGTGTCTAAGCAAGTCTCTGACAGTGTAATAAAGCCAGCCTGATCTCACGAGAAAACGTAAGTATTTTACGTTTTAGCAGTTTATTGGCTAATTCGTACGAATTCAGTCGTAAGAAAATGTACGATTTTAAAAAGGAGGCGTTGCACCTAACCCCACCCCTAAACAAAACCTTCATTAGGGGATACGCAAATCGTACTAAAATGTACGAATTAGATCGTACAAATTTGTACGAATTAGCCACTAAATGAAAAAGTTACGAATTGCCGTGAGATTGTGTTGAATAAAGCTTAACTTTTTAGTCTAGTCTTTGTCTTTTGTGCTTTATGTTGTTATATAATAACTTCACATAATTCAGTGTGGTGGCAACATAGGCATTACTTCTGGAATAACATATTTATTAGTGTTACATTCTTTCTAGAACATGCAGTGATCATTGTATTGACTGCATTTATTCATCAGCAAAATTAGCTCGGGTGCTAATGTAGCATTGTTACCGAAATAAAAGTATTGACAATGCATTTGTTTTGCATTACATTTAGTCATTGTTAATGTTGCATTGTTTTTTGCAACATTTTGTGAGCTGTCAAACAGCATGTGTATATATTTCCTGCAATTAAATAACAAATTGTTGCATGTTGTAAAGCATGTGGATCATGTTTTATTAATGACATCACCAGAGACTAGTCAACGTTGATTCAACTTTGATAACAAGTCAACTTTCAAAAATCTATAGTCGTTCAACCTCTATATTCTCATTCTAGTTTAATAATCAAAATAATAACCAAACTTTGCTACGTACTATGGTTGCAGCTAATACCATATCCTATGATATTAGGATTAGTACACTATGTAGCTACAGAAAAGTAAATATTGCTGCTACTACTACTACTACTACTACTAGTACTACTACTACTACTACCACTACTACTACTACTACTAATAATAATAATAATTCATCTTACAGCACAACTGGAAACTTTCAATGTAATTTTAATAGTATAATTTGGTAATTTTTGAATGTACAACCATCAAGCTTTTGTGGGCTTGAGTCCACAATTAAAAGTTTTCTTTTGTTCACAGTCTAAAAGAATCTTTAATTACAAGTACAGGGAATAATTTTGTTCCCAAATGGCTGTTATAAATTCCTCAAACTCAGACCACATGCAGAGATGAGTTCATGTGGAGCCAAATTTACTGCAATCTGAGCCACTCTGAGACTCCAGATCATGAGCTGCCATGCTTTATTTAGAAATACTCAGTGTACATGCTTTATTGCATCATAGCCTTTGTGATTTCATAATCACACTAAGCCATATCGCACAAATGTACCCTTTAAAATATCTCTATCTGCTTTAATAAAATGTGCTGCTTCAATTGTCCTATTTGAGTAACAAGGTCCAAACCATTTAGGGCAATTTGATTCAACAAAACAGGATAAAATACCCATTATGCTGGTAACAGAACAGCTTGGACTTTCCACTGATCAACCAAGCCAGTATTTTGTCTTTTTTTATGGTCTCTGTGTGCTTTTTTCCCTGTGTTTGAATGTGTGTTGTGCTCATCTAGCCAAGATGGAAATTCATAAGGGACGTTCAAAGCCTAAACACTTAATTATCTTCTAGCAACTGAGGAAAAATAGGTAAAACACATTTATTTTCCAGTTATTCACATTGCACTATTCAGGCATTACTTGTTTAAACAGTAGCTAATGCACTGCTAAAACACATACCCATTCTCAGTTGGTTTGTGATTGTAATTTTGTTTCGGTTTATCGGGATTGAGTAAATCAAATGTTCAAATAAAAATGTTACACTTCTTATCCTGAAATGCTTTTACATTTCCAAATGTGAAAAACTTTTTTCTCTCTCTTGAGCAAAAGTAGTTGCTGTCAAAAACAGGAACCCAGATACTCTTAACACTTCATCTTTTCACAGCTCAGATGTAAGCGAAAATGTTTTTGTTAATGGCAGAAACACAGAAGTTAAAATGCAGCACTCTTTTATGCAGAAGGCAGGTGCTTAACCCATCAGGAGCTCCATTCTTGATGGCCTGTTCAGGTCAGAAGGCTTTCAGCTTAATGCATCTATTGGCATTCATCACACTTTTCAACACGGCTATGCCTTAAGCTCGCACATGTTCACATGGCAACATCACGCACTTCAAGATGAACCGAGTGAATGACAGATGCACAAAACCTGCTTCCTGTAACAAGCCATTCAAATATGCACTAACATTAATAATAAAATAAACAAAATAATATGTTTATTTGTTTGTGTGTAAGTATATATATATATATATATATATATATATATATATATATATATATATATATATATATATATATATATATATATATATATATATATACAATTTATACACACACACACACACACTCACCGGTCACTTTATTATGTACATCTTACTGGGTCAACCCCATTTTTACTTCATAACTGCTTTAGTCCTTCGTGGCATAAATTCAACAAGGTACTGTATATATTACAGAGATTTTAGTCCTTATCGACATGGTAGCATTACGCAGTTGCTGCAGATTTATCGCCTGCACATCCATGATGCAAATCTCCCACTCCACCACATCCCAAAGGTGCTCTATTGGATTGAGTTCTGGTGACTGTTGAGGCCATTTGAGTACAGTGAACTCATTGTCATGTTCGAGAAACCCGTATGAGATCATTTGCGATTTATGACATGGCAATGTAATCCTGCTGTAAGTAGCCATGAGAAGATTGGTACACTGTTGTCATAAAGGGATGGACATGGTCAGCAACAATACTCAGGTAGGCTATGGCGTTGACTTAATTGGTACTAATGGGCCCAAAGTGTCAAGAAAATATCCCCCACACCATTACACCACCACCAGCATCCTGAACTTTTGATAAAAGACGGGTTGAATCCATGCTTTCATGTTGTTGACGCCATTTTGTGACCCTACCATTTGAATGTCACAGCAGAAATCAAGACCAGGCAACAATATTGCATTTTTCTGTTGTTCAATTTTGATGAGCCTGTGATGAGTTATTGTAGCCTCCGTTTCCTGCTTACAGGAGTGGCATCCAGTGTGGTCTTCTGCTGCTGTAACCCATCCACCTCAAGGTTCGACATGGCCATTTCTTCAGACCATTCTTTGTAAACCCTAGACGGTTGTTTGTGAAAATCCCAGTAGATCAGTAGTTTCTGAAATACTCAGACCAGCCTGTCTGGCACCAACAACTACGCCACATTCAAAGTAACTTATATCACTTTTCTTCCCCTTTCTGATCTGGGATCAGCTGGGATCGAACCGGCAACTTTCCACATGGGAGTCGGTTGCTTAAACAAGGAGGCTAAAGACCATGGCCTCTAGTGTCTGTCGCTAGAACACCTTCAGAGGTCAGAGGAATAAGGTTTACCTGCACAACACCTACTGGCTTGCCTCCGTTACACTGACCTCCTAAACCTCAGTCCCATCCAGGTCACAGCACCAATGTATTGCCCGCCCGTCCTACATCACCCAACCTGCTCCGAGCTGGGATCGAACTGGTGACCTTCTGCTTGGGAGTCGGTTGCTCTAACAAGGAGGCTAAAGACCAAGGCCTCTAGTGTCTGTCGCTAGAGCACATTTAGAGGTCATAGGAGTGAGGTTTAACTGCACAGCACCTACTGGCTGGCCTCCGTTACACCTACATCCTTAAATGCATCGAGTTACTGCCATATGATCGGCTAATTAGAAATTTGAGCTAAAAAGCAGTTAGAGGGGCGTACCTAATAAAGTGTCCATTTCCTTTTCACAATTCTACCTTTTTACACTGAAATTCTGATAGAAAATGTTTGTATCTCACAATTCTGACACGTTTATCTCAAATTTGCAGCTCTTTTTTTCACAATTGTGGGTTTATTGTGATTGTGACAATTCTGATTTTGTATGCAGAAATGCAGGAGAATAAAGTAAAGTAGTTTGCAAGTCAGGAAAAAAGGTCAGAATTGTGACATTCAGAGTTCATCTCTGAATTGAGTTCTTGCAATTGCAATTTAAAAAAATATATATATAAATATTCGGAAATATTCCGAATATTTATGAAAATATTCTTCCAAAATTGCAAAATATATAATCAATAATTGAAGACAAAACCGAATATTGAGTTTATATATAGCAAAAATATTTTTTCCTCCCTTAATAGCTGAAAATGAAAATGCTAATAGGAAGATATGCTGCTTTACATAATATAAGCTTATACTTTGCTGTTTATAGGCTTTCTTGCAATTAGGACTTTCTAAATTTTCTGACTGTTGTGAGAGACATTATGGTTGGCAGAAATAAAGTATTAAATAAGCATAAGTCATTATAATATTTCATGGTTAGAAGCTGTGATTTTTTTAATAAAAATCAATCAATCAATCAATCAATCAATCAATCAATCAATCAATCAATCAATCAATCAATCAATCAATCAATCAATCAACCAATCCAATCCAATCCAATCAATCAATTATTCAATCAATCAACCACTAAACCAATCATTCAATCAAAATGCTTTTTTCAAGGAAAATTAGATAAAGTATTTCCTCTAGATTTGTGAGATTTGTTTGATGCCTGGCACTGTTCAAAGTTACCTGCAAACTTACATCTGCAACATCTGAATGACTCCTCTGAGTGGGTATTAGTTCAGCTTATCTTTCACTCCTTTATCTGTGAAATTATTCAATTAGGTTGATCTCCATAACAGAAACATCAGTTCTGATTAAACGTTACAGTTTCCTGAGAGCCTTGTGAAGTGAAGTGAGAAGCACAATATGAATCTGGGTGAATGCTGATATGAGGAGGCAATCTGAATAAAGCCTGTGATCAGTAGAGCCAGCCATCTGTTTACAGACTCATGTGCATGTGGAAAAGGGCTTTTCTTCATTTCCACTCCCCAGACAGCATTCACAGCTACTCGCCCTCTGACTGATTGTTAGTTCAGCATCTGATGGGCTGGATCAATCCATTTTCACTGACATATTACGAGAAGAAAAAAATCAATTATTGTTTAAATAGACACTGCTTCCAATATCTGGGGATCGATATAGAGAACATGTATTACAGAGCAGGTGCTGTTAACTATATGGATAAGCTCTGGCTTTTAAACAAGGACAAACTGAAGTTCTGAAACCAGACGTCTGGACTGATACATGAATGTCTGTTGAAAAACTTTAAATATATTTGTGAGTTTAGGTCTTAGATATCTAATGGTTATCAGATGGAGTAGCATTGTTTTAACCATTCTAATCGTATATTGTTCTGATTGTCACTCTGTCTATATGTTGTTCCACCCTTCTGCTGTTCCATCATTCATTTCATGGTTTCATATTTATATTGTTCTATTATTCTTCAGTCTTTCTACTGTTCTGTCATTCTATAGTTCCATTGTTCCATCATTCCACTGTTTCATCTTTTTATCTTTCCATTTTTTCATTTTTCAACTGCTCCATAATTTCATTCTGTTTTATCATACCATCATTTTATAGTTCCATTGTTCCATCATTATTTTGTTCCATCCTTTTATCATTCCATTGTTTTATATTTCTACTGCTTCATTCTTCTATCGTTTCATTATTCAGTTCATCTGTTCCATCATTCTATTGTTTCATTGTTCCATCTTTCTACTGTTCCATCATTTAATCATTCCATTGTTTCATATTTCTACTGTTTCATTCTTCTATCGTTCCATTTTCCATTTATTTAGTTCCATCATTCTATAGTTCCATTGTTCCATCATTCCACTGTTCCATCTTTTTATCTTTCCATTGTTTCATATTTCTACTGTTTCATTCTTCTATCGTTCCATTTTTCATTTATTTAGTTCCATCATTCTATAGTTCCATTGTTCCATCATTCCACTGTTCCATCTTTTTATCTTTCCATTGTTTCATATTTCTACTCCTCCATAATTTCATTCCATCTTTTATCATTCCATCATTCCATCGTTCCATTGTTCCATCCTTCTACTGTTTCATCCTTTTATCATTCTATTGTTTCCTATTTATGTTGCTTTATTCTTCTATCATTACATTGTTTAGTTCTTCTGTTACATCATTCTATAGTTCCATTGTTCCATCATTCCACTGTTCCATCTCTTTATCTTTACATTGTTTCATATTTCTACTGCTCCATAATTTCATTATATGTTTTATTATTCCATCATTTTATAGTTCCATTGTTCCATCCCTTTTCTGTTCCATCATTTAGTGTTTCATATTTCTACTGCTTCACTATTCGATTATTCTATTGTTCAGTTATTCAGTTCCATATTTCAATAGTTTTATTGTTCCATCTTTCTAATGTTTCATCTTTATATCTTTCCATTGTTTCATATTTCTACTGCTTAATAATTTATTAATTCTATCTTATTATCATTCCATCATTCTATAGTTCCATTGTTCCAACCTTCTACTGTTCCATACTTTTATCATTTCATGGTTTCATATTTCTATTACTCTATTTTATTATCATTCTTTTGTTCAGTTCTTCTTTTCCATCATTCTCTAGATCCATTTTCCATCTTTCTGCTGTCACATCCTTTTATTATTCAATTGTTTTATATTTCTACTGCTGCATAATTTCATTCCATTTTTATAATTTAATCATTTTATAGTTCCATAGCCCCATCATTCTACTGTTCCATCCTTCTATCATTCCATTGTTTCATATTTCTATTGCTCTATTCTTCTATCGTTGAATTTTTCAGTCATTCTACTGTTCCATCATTCTATAGTTCTATTGTTCCATCTTACTGTTCCATCTTTTTATCGTTCCGCTGTTTCATATTTCTATAGCTTCATTCTTCTATTATTCCACTGTTCATATCTTCTGTTCCATCATTCTATTGTTTCATTGTCCCATCTTTCTACTGTTCCATCCTTTAATCATTTCATTGTTTTATATTTTTACTACTTCATTCTTCTATCGTTTCATTATTCAGTTCTTCTGTTCCATCATTCCATTGTTCCATCTTTCAACTGTTCCATCATTTTATCATTCCATTGTTTCATATTTATACTGCTTCATTCTTCTATCATTCCATTGTTTAGCTCTTTTTTCCATCATTCTATAGTTTTATTATTCAATTCTTTCATCCAACTGGTGCTCTATTATTCTATTCTTCCATCTAATGATTATTATATCATCATTATATCATTAAAGTCGTTTAATTGCATGAAACACAATAACTTTATAATTATTCATACCGGCTTATTATTAAGTAATATGTAAGCTCTTTTTGACTGTCATTGTGAACCCTTTTTTTTTCAGACAGTGTGTAATACCACAGCATTGTTTGTACTATTTACACCAATGCTATTGTATCTTTATTTCTAACTGAGAAACAAGCACTAAGAATATTCATTTCACAATGGACATAGTAATAGGCTAAAAGCAGAGCTGTCCAAAAATTACTTATTAAAGAGTCTACAAGATAATGTCAAACTGAACATAACTGCAACACAAAAGGTGTAATTAAACTGTCCAATGTGACTGACAACAACAACAAACAAAAACATGTTTTTTCCCCTCATGTTTTTTTTCTTTTCTCTCTGTGTTTGGAGAAATGGCATGATATATTATGGCTACATAGAGGCAACACATTGGTCCATGTAATAAAATATGCTAAATGTGAAGCACCAATATTAGATCCAAATGTAGTGGCATGAATTGACACTTCATTTTCACAAATCTCACTTCTCATTTCAAATTTTTTTTCACAAGTAAAATCTTGACAGCTGTACAGTACTTTAAATGTTCAAAAGCTTTTTTTTTTTTTTTGGGGGGGGGGGGGGGGGGGTAATTGTGCCCATTTTGGCACAAACCTTCTACTTTTTTACTTTCCTTTAGTCTCACACCTTTAAAATGTGATAGGTTTGTGAGACTTGACGAATTTAGTGACTGCCAGTCGAATCATAGAATGCAATTATCGGCTGCTATTGATCTGTAACTGAATGATTGGAGCATCCCTACTGCTTATTCATTGCTTCTTTTAGTGCATGCTATTATCCAAAGCACACATGTAACAGTGACAGTGTCTCTGTAGTGACTTGGGGTTAAGTGCCTTGCTCAAGGGCAGTATAGTAAATCGTTCATTGCTGGCAGCGATTAAACCAGCAGCTTTATGATTACAAGCCTCGAGCTTTAACAGTCACCCTTCCCCCACCCCCAGTGTATTAACTCATATTTGCCCACCGGTTCAAAAAGTGGTCTCCAAAGAACATTTTTAAAGTATCCATATTCTGCGCAATTACTTTTTTTTTTTTTTTTGGAGTCTGGTGAAATACATTTATATAATGTACATGCTTTTTACTCTCCGCCTAAAGTGATCTATTTTAGTTCCTGTCTCTTTAAAGGCTGCTTCTCTAAAAAACTTCAGCCTCATCTGCACTGATTGGTTAGCTATCCTAGTGTGTTGTGATTGGTAAATATGGTCAGTATTAAAAGTAGACACAATTTACAGATTTTTAAAATATCCTCACAATAAAAAGAAAAAAAAAACAAAGACAAAAAACATCTCTAAACATATCAAGATTACTAATCAACAGTTCTTTGAGAGTGGGTTAAACAAGCAAGTAGGCAGGGATTATACAGAAATGTTACATGGTATGTAATTACTAACATAAAATGTTATTTTGCAATATATATTGTGATCTGTATATAAATTAACAAGATGACTTTAAAAGTAACTCTGTTCTGTAAGAATTCTTAATTTTACTTTGATTGGGATGATTTTGTAGGTGAGTGCATCTCCAAAAATATAAAAAATGATACAAAAATAAGGGCAACACGGTGGCTCAGGGGTTAGCACTGTCACCTCACAGCAAGAAGGTCACTGGTTCGAGCCCCATCTGGGTCAGTTGAGGATTCTGCGTGAAGTTTGCATGTTCTCCCCATGTTTACCTGGGTTTCCTTCAGGTGCGCTTGTTTCCCCCACAGTCCAAAGACATGCGCTATAGGTGAAGTGGGTTAGCTAAAATTAGCCGTAGTGTATGTGTGTGAATGTGATAGTGTATGGGTATTTCCCAGTGCTGGGTTGCAGCTGGAAGGTCATCTTCTGTGTCAAACATATGCTGGATATGTTGGCGATTCATTCCGCTGTGGTGACCGCTGATACCTAAACGGACTGAGCTGAAGGAAAATAAATGAATATACAAACAAAAATTTAAAAATATTAAAGCACAGATGAAATAAAAATGGAGTAAATGAAATAAACAGTGTTTTATGATTTTTGGTGGAGTCCTACAGTATTGAGTTTAGAAACTCAGTGAACAAATGTAAGAAACACTGTATAGCCTTCATTGCATGAATTATTAAACACTATTGTTATCTGTCAGTGGCGACCTTTACAATTTTCTTTTATTCAAATGGCTTAAATTCACTTGAAATCTTTCACGCTATTTGAACCTATTAGATTAGGTTATATGAATCCCAATATGATATTGCAGATTGTGAGATGTGACTATTGTAGATTCGCACATTGCTATATTAATGCAGAAACAATATATTGTTCAGCCATATGATTTAGAAAAATGCCTAAATCATAAATCAGGCAAGGCTGCAAATAATCATTGTTTCAGGAAAATTATTATTATTATTATTAGTATTATTATTATTATTATTTTATTTATTCATTTATTTATTTATATATTTTTTTAAGAGATGGGCTTTAGTAGACATGCTTTTTGTGCTTTGTAACTTTGCAAGTCAATTATTTACATGCACAGCTAGTGTTTCAGTTCTCAGCACCAACATTTTTGAAGGTCTCTGTCTTATGTTTCTTGCAATTGAGTGCATTTGTATTCGTACCTGTCTTGGTCTTAGGATTTTTTTTTTTTTTTTTTTGCATGATCAATCAAGAGCACTATTCTGGCATTTCCAAGTTGCCAGTGCACTGTCTGATTTGTCTGACTTATTTCTTAACATCATTACCATGATTGGATGTAAAAGTTCCAGATTCGAATGCAATCAAGAGCTTATTTCAATTTTAAATCCCTTTTGTCACCATCATGCCTGGTAACAGGGGATTGTATCAAAAACTCACCAAAAGTAATACAAATATCCACAAACTTCAAGATACTTTTGGGAAAAAAAAGTGTCTGTATGGGGTCTTGTGTCTTATATTAAAACGTTTGATTTAAGTAACTATTAAGGAATACCACAAGAGCAAGATAACTTTAAAATGAATTTAAAGCATGATTGCAAACATAACATTTACAATGTTTACAGTCAATTCCAGTCATCAAATTATTCAAGCGGTGCTCGCTGCAGAGCCATTTGGGCAAGCTAAGCTCCAGCGAGGGGGAGCTTGAGCTTGAGCTCCACCTTTTTTGCACTTCTTCTACGAGTGATGTCACTGGGGGTAGGGTTAGGGGTGGGGTTGGTGTACGCATTAAGACAGCTTACAGGAGGAGGAGCGAGAGCTCATGCTCCCCCTCGCTGGAGCTCAGCTCTGCTCAAATGGCTCTGCAGCGAGCACCCTCTCAAATTATTTGCCTTAATCTGAAAAAAGAATATAACATGATTAAGGTGTTTACATAAGTTTCTTTTTGAATGTTTCTTTTATGATCCCATTTTTATAGCACATAATTCGATTAACGTCATTGCGTCACCACGCTATCTACATTTCCTCTGGAGTTTCATTTTTTTATTTGTCGACTTTAACTGCAGGTTGGCACTTTAACTTTCATACAGGAGCATTTAATTCATGCCCCCTGTGACAAACAAGACAGTGGATATGAGCATGAACTGCTGGAAGAGAGTTGTTGTAATAGAATGTTTGATACTGCACGCCAGAAAAAACCTCCTCATTTCGCTAGGCAGGTGTCTGTGGTCTTTCACTGACTCCGTAGTTGCAGAGAATAATGTCAAACAGCCCTGTGTGTATAGAATATCCTGTCGCAAAATGCAGTGAAAAACCCTACACAACAGTAATAGTTTGATTAAGGTGGCTACATGTCTGTACTGCATTTCAATAATGGCACAATGCTGGTATACTCACAGATTGATAATGGACTATACACATCCGCCATTTCAAGAACTAAAAGTTCCCGCCATGCACCACACACACACCGGTTCTTGATCCCATTTGATTACATTCACACAGCTGAAGCTGCTCAAAAACTAATTAGTTGGACTATTTATACAGCACACAAACATTGCTGAGTCTTGTTTTACTGTCTTTGTGAACATTACAATGTTTTCCTTTGACTTGTCTTGCGTTATTTGACCGTCGCTGTGTTTTATTGTTTATTCCCATCTACTGCCTGCCTTCGGACTACTCGCCTGTTATTTGACTACAACTCTGGATTTCCTGCGTACATCTGTTTGATCCTGATTGTGACCGTTTCTTGCATGACCATTCTCAATAAACCTGCGTTTAGATCCACAGTCCGTTGTCAGCGCCCCACTTCATGTGACAGAAGACTCAGCCAAATATTTTCCTAAAAGGAAATTCAGAGTCATGGTCATATAACAGTCGGATGGTCAAATGGCAGGCAGCAGGCAACATAAACAAACAGACAAGGGTCAAAACAAGGAAAAACGCATCGTAATGTTCACAAAGACAATAAAACAAGACTCAGCACAGATATTTGTGTGTGCGCTAGGCATGAGCCGATACAAGATTCTGACGGTATGATGACATTGGAAAAAAATATCAAGGTTTTACTTTATTGTGATAACTGCTCTAAAATACATTCTTTTTAAATGTCTGGGTAAAAAACAAAAACTTTTTTCCCCATTGAACACAAAATATTTTATTTTGAGAAGCATTTAAAATATTTAAGGCTAAATGAATTATTGACTTCTGCTCTCTTCATTTGTTTCAAAAACATTTGACTGTTTAAAAAACCTTGACTTTCCCAAACCACGGTATACCTCGAAAATGGTTATCGCCTCATGCCTAGTGTGTGCTGTATTTAAAGTCCTAGTAATCAGTCTTTGACAATCATCCAGCTGTTTATTTGCAATCAGTCATGATCAGGAACCGGTGTAAGTGTGTGTGGTGCATGACTGAAACTTGTAGTCCATATTTTAGCGGATTTGTAGTTCTATGCTATCTGTGTGTTTACCAGTAATCTGTAAGGATTAGATCGCTGGTGATTGTGACAGCACTCTTTGTGTAACGAGGAGACTGACACGGAGGGATCCATTATGCAGTATTTATTGCTCACGTTCTCATACACACACACAAAATGCACTAACGTGCAAACACACAACAACAACAGTCTATGATGATTAAAGACTGGCGATGGATAGACACAGTGGGTATTACCAGACATAGATCGGGGGCAGGCTGCAAGTATCAGAGTCCGTATAACAGGCGTGGTTCGTTGGCAGGCAGCGAGTGTCAGAGTCCGTATACAAAGCGAGGGTCATGGGCAGGCAGAAGGCGAAGCAGGGTCAATAAACAGGCTGGAGTAATACACAGAGAATCAGGCAGGAATAACGCTCAGAAATGCTGGCCGGGGCTAAACAAGACTTCGCAATGAATGAGCGTTTGGTGCTGGCTTATAAAGGGTACGTGGGTCATTAGCGGGATAGAGTTCAGCTGAGCATGATCAGGGTGAAAGGATGATGTAATGCTTAGAAGTCCGGAGATGGTGGCCTCTGCTGGCCAGCGAGGGGAATGACTGGGACCGAGTCGGTGAAACTTTGATTTTTTATAAATATTCAATCAATAAGAAGCATGTATCTAATAGTTTCTTACAATTTAGACAATATTAAACACAATTTAAACATAGCAGTATTTGCATAAATTTGAAAACCAAAACTAAAGCAAACATTAATTATTATTTATTTAAGGCATTGAAAAAGTGGATCTTTCAAAGGAGATATGGTCTGGTTCTTAGTAGTAGTTTTGGTCCATACTTGGTTTAATTTAATTTGTCTTGAACAGTTTTTCCAATAAACAGTTATATTACATGCTAAACAAAAGGTAATAACCAAAATTGCATAATTGATGTGCTTTAGGTCATCCATGTCATGCTTGTTCAGCACTTTGTTAACTGTGATTTACGATGTTGTCTGACTCATGCTGTCTAAGATGCACTGATGATATCTTTGGCTTCTGCTTTAGTAAGATGCTCATGTTTATGCACGTCACGTTTTTTTTTTTTTTTTTTTTTTTAATTTTTCCTATGAGAAAAGCATTTTTTTTTAGATGTAGTGTAACATTTTCGCTTGCTCGACGTGTTATTTTCAGGCTGCTTGACTTTTACAGGTACTTTCTTCCTCACATCATCCTGCCTGTTGGTGACAAGGTCATCTTTGATAATGTGCAGACGCAGATTTTAGTTGCGCACATCAGCAGATGACTTGGCTATGCAGATTTAAAGGGTTACGCAGCGAAAAATAAAGCAAATATGGGAAAATTGCTGGCAAATTTAACATAACGCCAGCAGTTTGGGTCAGCGCTGAGATGTCAGAGATAAAAAAAGAGACGGCAGATGTGCTGTCGACGGATTCAGTATAGGCACTGATAGAGAGTCAGACCCTGCGGATTGTTTCCAGCTCTTTCCATGCTTTCATAAGCACAACACGAACTACATTTCCATTATGTATCAGTCAATTTTGACAACATGTTGTGAATTCCTTAAGTCGGCCATTTCCGTTGCTTTGCTTTAGATTTTGTATTTGTTTGTACATGAACATGAAAAACGGTTTTCCTTTCAGCCCTCATTCTCGCTAGGCTTTCACAGGTGTGTGTTTGATGATAAAATTGCATGAGGGTTTTTTCAGGGATAAGTGCACCTCTGGGTTGCGGGGAAGTGCAGTGGCATAGAAATTACACTCCTCTTTTCAGCGCATGGCTTTTATATGCAATCTTTTTGCGTGCAAGAAAACACAGCGCACATAGCTTCACATGTGGTCGTGTTTATAAAAAGAGATATCATTTTTTTCCCCCCTTGAATATGACATTCAGCAAGCTCAGATCTTCCGAACGTTGTGCTGGTAAAAGCTGAAAACTTGAATTAGCCAAATTGTGTTGAAACAAAACAGTTTTTACAGTAAGTGCAACGTAATAGATCTCTACAATCAGAATGAATGAGTCGCAGGCTTATAATTCACTCTTCAGACATTGAGTTTTCACACATACGCCTGCCTGTATACCTGTCTGAGCTGCCAATCAAAGCCAGAGACGCTCTTTGATTAGATTTGAAATGCAAAGCAGCGAGAGAAAGTGGCTGATGAGGCAGCGCCTTCACCTTATTTTGCTTAGACCTTCGTGCATCAACAGTGGCTTATTAGATTTCCTTGAACGCCGTTCACCTGCCTGTTCATCGTCCCTCTCTCTGCTGTGGAGGAACCACAACCTCCTTCTCCTTCACCAATTAGAATGCAGCCAGTAATGTAATTAATTACCCCGTCCAAATGAGCTCTGCAGTGCAGGGGGTCTTTTCTTGCTCTCTCTGTGTCTCTCTAGTGCTTGATTAAGAGACCAGAGGGGATACATTTCAGCACGTGCCTCAGAATCTGTATTGGGGAAGCTGCCTGGAAATTATGCTGTAGCTTCCCAAGATACTAGCTATTCATTTAAAGTGGTTAATCTGTAGTTGCGTTCACAGAGTTACTTAGGGTTACTTAGGGTTTCTTTTGGTTGCATGTTGTCTTTTTTTACCACTTTTATTAAACGATATCACGTTGAAGTTCATGTTCTCCCATTAGCAGTCATTAGTGATGCATCAAAAGGATATATCATTGCCAATTAGATGCTGTCTGAAGATCTGTGGAACTTAGCCTGAAGCAACAAAGTTGTTTTAAAAATGTGCTGGAGCTAGGGTGTCTGGACAATAAATTGAAATGGAAAGGCAAACAGTATGTCAGGAAAGCACAGTGATCGGTAGTGAATCTCATCTAAAGGCCAGAGGGCACTCTCACATGGAAATTCTAAATACCCACATAGAGGAAACCAAGAAAATCCCTATAGATTCATTCAACCCAGGCTCATTCTGATTATGTACAGTATATACTTTTCCCTATATACATTTCTGGAGAGCGCCAAATATGTCTCAGGAGCTAGATATTTTTGCAGTTTTTGTTTAAGTAAATCACCAGTGGCCGCTGTGTATGCTTTTTGAGATCTCAAATTTCTCTTGCGAGTGCCGTTCACGCCTGCTGTTATCGCGTAAATCCACCAGAGGCTGTTGTCGACTCATTGAGCTGACTGACCAATCCCCCTACTTTCCTTTCCTAAATCAGGGTAATGTATTCATGTTGACTACTAAACACACAACTACACAAAAAAAATACTTTTTGCAAAGTACATATTTTAAATGTGTTTTTAATTTTTAATTTATTTTTTTATTGGGATGGGGGGGGGGGGGGGGGGGGGTTCATGTTCACTTCACTTAAATTTGTAGAAACAATCAGGTTAATTTAGGGTGTTTTACACTACCACTTTTGGTCCACACCCGGGTTCGTTTGACATCAGACTATGGTACGTTTAGCTAGTGTGAATGTGTCTTCTAAATGCGCACCCACGAACCGTACTTAAGTCTGCCTGAAAGAGGTGGTCTGGGGTCTGCTAACTCGAAGATAGATACAAGTGGCTCTCTTTATTTAGATTTTTGTAACAAAAGCAAAAGATTCAGTAAAATCAGAATGACCATGATATGTGGGCGTCTCCATTTTTCCACTTTTGCTTTTGTGTTTGCCACCTAGCAAAAGCTGTACACAACAGTTTGATGACGCAAGCGTTTGGAGTTCAATTAAATTCATCTTTATTTGAATAGTGCTTTTACAATGTAGATTGTGTCAATGCAGCTTCACATAGAAGATTATAGTGAATTAAAACAGTGTAGTTCAGTTTTCAGAGTTTAAGTTCAGTTCGGTTTAGATTAGCTCAGTTCAGTTCAGTGTGTTTTAATATTCACTGATGGGAATCCACTGAAGAGTGCTGCATCCATGTGCAGCTCTACAAGTCCAGAACTATGCAAGCCAGTGGCAACAATGGCGAGGAAAAAAAAAAAAACTTCACCAATGGGCGAAAGTAAAGAAAAAAAAAAGGAGGGAAGGAAAGGAAAAAAGGAAAAAAAAAAGTGTGATAAGAGAAGATAGCAAGAGGGGATAATCGAACCTGAGTTTGGTCCAGGGAATTAAACCAAGAGTGAAAGCATCCTCGATTTGTGTTGTGACAATATAAATGAAATGTGTGGAACCCTGTATTTTTTAACAGTGTACGGAATCATATCATACTGTAAACATACTGGGTTCTACACGATCAATTTGTGTTGTGACAACATGAAGAAATTAAGTCAGCTTATTAGTTTTTATAAATTTAAGTGGGTTAAACATAAAACAATTAAGTTGTCTCCAAAAACCTGTCAAGATTTGTGTTGTTTCAGCTAAATAAGTAATTTTAACAAACAGCAAAAAATCATTTTTAAGTGCACTGAAGGGTTTATTTCAAACATTTGATTCAAGTTAGGTGTTTTTTTTTTTTTTTAATGCCCCACTGATTGATTGCTCTGGTCTGAACCAGTTGAAGATGAACAAAGAGTCTGTGAATTAATAAATATATAGGAACAAATTAATGAAAGAAAAGTTGCTGTCTTATTATTTTTTACCAATTTAATGAAGTGTATTCTTATGAGCAACTAAAATTACCCCTAAAATGATGACTTCACTAAATAAATAGGTGATATTTTGCAATTTACAATTAAATTTTTTCATATTTAAAAAAAAAAAAAAAAAAAAAAACTTGTTCATTAACTTTTCTTCGGCTTAGTCCCTAATTATCAGGGGCTGCCACAGTGGGATGAACCACCAACTATTCCAGCATGTTTTACACAGCGGATGTCCTTCCAGCTGCAACCCAGTACTAGGAAACACCCATACACTCTTACATTCTCACACACACACTTGCAAACTATGGCCAATTTTGTTTACCCAATTCACTTGCCTTTGGACTGTGTGGGGAAACCCATACACATGCCAGAAACCCACATGAACACTGAGAGAATATGCAAACTCCACACAGAAACACCAACTGACCCAGCCGGGACTCAAACCAGCTGTGAGGCAGCAATGCTGATCACTGAGCCACTGTGCCACCCAATAAAAAAATAACTACCGCCCTAAATTGTATGCAGTTTACACATTGTTGAAAACAAGTGAACAATCAGTAACAAAATAAGTTCACTTAAGACATAACCAACTCTGTCTATGTGAATACTCCCTAAGAACACAGATAATATAACATATAGATATAGTATAATAACTGTTCCAGTGCAAGAACATTGTATAGAGAGTTCTATCACACATATAGCTGTGCTTTAACATTTACATTGACTTAAGTATGCATGTGGAGGCCACAGCATCAACTGTGAAACGCTGATTACACCAGATAATGGCAGAAGGGAAAGACAGATTAGACATATTAGATGCTATATGGAGCTCTACATGTGACTGAGTGGAGGTATACGTGACAATAAAATGCCATTTTTGCTGACTACCGAATGCATATGCATAATATACAGTATGAGCATCTTGCAATTTCATTGAGCTTCTAAATGCTGCATACATTCAGAGAGAAAGAGAGAGCTTTATTATTGCTTCATAGAGTTACAGTGTCTCTAAAAGTGTTACAGCATTTATATACTCCACAATGGGAAGCAAAACTATTGTTATTGTTATTTTAGTAGTGTGATACATTTTTGGCTTCCAAACAGTGTTCAGATCAAATGCTCTTGTATGAAGATGAGAGCGAGCAGGACTTGAGAGGTTTGGGGAGAGAAAGAGAGAGAGAGAGATTGATGCTGAAGTAGAGGCCTGTGTGTTTACCTGATACTGTTGGCTCTGAGCTTGTAAAGCACATTGAAACGCAGCGGGAAGACAGTCAGAGAAAACAGGACACATGACGCAACCTGCATAAGAATGAGTGGAGCGGAGCCTCTGAAGCTATTAGGGTGATGATACTATAAATCAGAGTTAATGGGGCAGGTTGCAGGAGAATCTATATGCTATAGACCTGAGGCCTTCACTTAATGTTCAGACAATTAAGGCATTTCTTGCTTTGTGTAGGATCTTTATTTGCAAATGAAGTTAGGGTTGTGTATTGATGTTTTTTTTTTTTTTTTTTTTTTCAAAGTCAGTGTTTTAATTTAATTTAATTTAATTTAATTTAATTTAATTTAATTTAATTTAATTTAATTTAATTTAATTTAACTTTATTTTATTTTATTTTATTTTATTTTATTTTATTTTATTTTATTTTATTTTATTTTACAGGAGTCCTGTTTTACAATAGTCAGTTTAAACTATATTTTTGCATTTGATAATTAAAAAACGAGTTAAATTGTAAGATAACTTTTTAATGTACGTTAGCCTATGCAAATTAGACATAATATATTGACCTGTTTACCCTGAGTGGTACGGTACGGTTATAAAAAGGGAACCGTACTATGCCACATTTTGGGTACCGTTTCGAAAAGGTACGTAAGAGGTACCAAAATGCGAACCGTACCATACCACTTTTTGGGTACCGTTTTGAAAAGGTTTGTAGCACAACAAAAGGGTACCAAAAAGTGGAGCTAGACACGCAGCTGAATGCTATTGGTTTACAGAGATACGTCACTAGCTCCTGCACAAGCAAGGAGAAGGAAAACAAAGCAAGCGCCATATTTAAATATACAGCCGAGACATTACACCGTAATAATATATACAAATAATAATGAGCAATGGTTGACACAAAGTAACCTTTTTGTCATCTTGATGAACAGCCACAAAGCCACAAAAAAAACAAACAGAATCTACCCTGTGCCCTGTAATTCTTCACAAGTCTGTCTAAAGCGTGAGTTGTTTCACTTTACCGAAGTGCTTCTGACATCTGATCCAAACTCGAGAGTGAAGCACGATAAAGAAAAAAAAAAAAGAAAAAAAAAAAACGAAGGAGCAAATGATTCCAGGAATTACTTTCGTTTTGAACCTAAATTTATGTTGTATGTAGTGTTGTATTTATTAATTTTGTATTCATAAATTTATTAAATTTATGTTGTATGTATCTGAGCCTGTAAGGTTTAGTATGTGTTACTGTATGCTGCATTTATTTATTTCTTTATTTTAAATAATTTGTGACGTTAAAGTATGCTTATTTATCTGCAGTTATAATCAAATCATGTTCATAGAAATGTTAGTAATGATCATTTATTCATTAGTATATATGTGTATGAAGCATTTATTTATTTATTTTTTTTGTGAGAAGTGCTTCTCATATGATATGTGTATGACATGTACAGTTTTACGTTGACATTTCATTGAGTGAGAATGACGTTGACTGAAACTTTGTTTTATTGGTTCTATTGGTATCCTTTTAGCAGTGCAAACACAAGCCTAATAAAGGTGACTTATACTGGACCACTCCATGAAAATGGCCCATAAGAAATTACTTATAACACAAGTTGATGCTGAAAAAAGTTCACACTTAAATGTGTTTTATTTAAATTGACTTATTTTATTTCAACAAACATAATGGTTTTAGTCCAATGGTTTTAGTTTTTTATTAAGTAAAAACTATAATAATAATGCTACAAACAAGTACACATACATTCAAATAAATTTTATTGTTTAAAAAAATGTGTTTTAGATGTATTTTGTGTATTTTCCTCCTTGTAGACAGCTTGTCTAGTGGCTCACCACGTACATGTCAGCGGACTTGTGATATGTAGCGGAGTTGACCGCAGTGACAGGGTTCAAGTCCAGCAAAGAGTGGTCCCAGAAAGCAGGTAAGACCAAAACTAAAGAAAAAAAAAAGTAAATAACAGGGTAAGAATGTGGTAAAAACTGAAAACGTGGTAAAAATCAGGCCGCCGCGAGTGTTTTTTTTTCTGGATTGCTTTTGAAAATCACTGTCGGTTGGGTTTAGGAAAGTGGGTGGGTGGGTCAGTCAATTGGTCAGTCAGTCAGTCAGTCAACAGCAGCCTCTGGTATATTTAATCAAGAACAGCAGGCGCGAATGGCACTTGCTAAAGGAATTTGAGATCCCAAAAAAGGTGCACAGCGAAAAAACTTACCTCCTGGGCTGTATTTGGTGCTCTCCAGAAATATATATGGGATATATTTTTAGAAGGAGACTTTTTTTTTTTTTTTGCAGTTAAAAATTACTAGAAATCTGTTTTTACAAATAGACTCTTCAAACACACCACATTTTTAATGCATTTTATTTAAATTGACATATTTTATTTCAAGTAACATAATAATTTTAGTTCAATAGTTTTCTTTTTTTTAATAAAAACTATAATAATAATGCTACAAACTAGTACACACACATTCAAATTTAATTTCAACTCTATTTTTTTTTTTTTTTTATTGTGTTTTAGATGTATTTTAAATTTTGAACTGCATTGTTTCAGGGATACCAGAAATGTTTGTAAATAATGCATACAATTAATGAATCAGGGCCAAAATTATTTATAATAGATAATGTATTCCCACAAAGAAAAATTAAATAATTACTCCTGTGCAAATTGTACATCACATTTTGACTTCTGAATTTTGATAAATAATTTATTTTTCCATAAACGACCGAACTGAACACTGGACACTTTGATGTGAATAGTGGAGCAGATCTGCAAAGTGCATCAAATTCTCACCTTTTAAAAGAAAAACATGTTTTTCAGGACATGATCCATTTAAAACTGCAACAGGAACATTTCTAAGATTTAAAAAGGCAGCAGAGGTGCATTTATTGTAAGATCTGAATAGTGGATAACAGCCTGAACCTGACAATAGCTCTCACACACTCCAGATACACTCCACCGGGCCCTGTCGCTCACTAGTAGCAGCTCTTATAATGCAGTAAAAGCATGTAAATACTCTCTAAAACTGAACTCCGTGAGCTTAGTCTCTTTTGCTCCATCTCTGTCTGAAACCTGCAATTGCAGTTATTTGCAGAATGATCATCTTTATGTGGGTTGTGCATTGGATGAATCTAATGTTTTGAAGAGTTTGTGCGGCTGTCTGTTACTGCACTGCTGATTCTACAGTACGCCTTGAAAGTTTAATGCAGAAAAAGAATATTCACCAGAATATAATCTATAGAGAAGTTAGAAACATTTCTCACTTTTTTTTTGAGCAACTGTGAAAAAAAAAACACTAAAAAACACTAAACATTACAACACACTGTGCTATTAATGATTGATACATTTATTAATACCAATTAAATGTAATAATTTCTTTTAATTGGTGCACCTATAACTGTATTTATACCCTA
Source organism: Danio rerio (assembly GCF_052040795.2). Taxonomy (NCBI): domain Eukaryota; kingdom Metazoa; phylum Chordata; class Actinopteri; order Cypriniformes; family Danionidae; genus Danio; species Danio rerio. The sequence continues at coordinate 11,359,584 of NC_141029.1, forward strand.
GTATAAACCCCAGTAACCTAGTACACCCTTGTACAGTGGTTCTCAAACTGTAGTACGTGTACCACTAGTGGTACGCGCGCTTCCTGGTACACAAAGGAATCCAATATGTCTTGTGTACTTGCAACATTTTTTTTCAGAATGTATCAAAAATGGTACATATATGAATATGATGACATATAGCCTATGAGATATTTTACAGCAATGTTTTTTTTTACTTTTACCATTTTTAATGAACTTATAAAAGCACATTTTAATTTAATCAATAACATTTTATTTTCATTTGTTTGTCTTTTTACAAATAAGCACAGTACATTTAATGTTCAAACTATTTATAATGTTTAAAGTGGCTGATAATAATACAAATTCTTTATAATAGTAGTTAATAGATGTGCTCCAACATTAGGCACATTCAAATCAAGACTGAAAACACATCTGTTTAGCTGTGCCTTTACTGAATGAGCACTGTGCTGCGTCCGACAGATTGCACTATCATGTTTTTCTCTTCTTCTTCATTCTTTCATATCACATTTTACCTGTTTTTATGTTTTGTTTTGTTTTGTTTTTACGCATTTTTATTATTTGTTTTTATTTTTATTTTACTTGTTTCTTTTATTCTTGTTTATGTAAAGCACTTTGAATTGCCATTGTGTATGAAATGTGCTATATAAATAAACTTGCCTTGCCTTGCCTTGCCTTGCCTTAATCTGCCACGTTTTTAAACTGTGCAGAGCTGTTGCTGCTTTACTGGGCCTGCTACGCTGCATATTTTAATACTGGTCATTATGGTGGTACTTGGAAAGACATTTTTTTCTGAGGTGGTACTTGATAAAAAAAGTTTGAGAACCACTGCCATAGTATAAATCCTATGTAACTCTAGTATACTCTATAACCTAGTATTTATTTATTTATATATGTCAACTCTATTATAATCAATTCTGGCACAGTGTTAGCACTGCTATTCTGTGTTGGTAGCAGTTGATCATGCAGTTTAATGATAAAAAATTGGCCATTTTAAGTCTTTGTTTTTAGACAAATCTCTGCTCGCTATGGGTGTTAAGTTTTCTTGACACTAATGAAAACACAATTAAAAGACTATTAAACAGCCCACTTTGTGATTAATGATAAATCCTGTGTTCTTTTTGATTTCGTGGTAACAATTTTGACATTTTACGAAATAACTGTTTAAAAAAACGTTTTAGATCAAAGATATTTTCTCATTCCGAGAAAACACAGCACCTTCCAATGCTTCTGATTTTATCTGTCTGAGAAAATGACTTCACTTCCTTTGTTTAACATAGTCGTGGGAGAGAATTCCATCAGTTTAAAGGTAAAGAATGGTACAGAAACAGAACTGAGGCAAGATTTATAGACAAACATTTTTATTAGATAAAAGTCCTCCTGTGTGTATACTGTACAGATTTGATGCAATGATGCAAAGACAAACAACTGCAAGCTCATATTTCCTGCAATAACCTAAATAACCTACATGTTCCACTCCAATTAGAAAACAACATTTCAAGATTGCTCTTGTGAATTGGGCCAAGATGAGGAAATTTGAACACTGGGTGGTTATGAACTTGCTCAAAATTATTTTGGGTCATTTTTAACAACAACAACAACAACAGTTGCAGAGTGCAGCTTTAAATGATGAGTAGTATTTACACACCCTCAAGTGGTTCAAAACCTTTATAAGTTTCTTTATTTTGCAGAACAATATATTATAAAGAAATCTGACAACCAGTGGCCACTGACTTCCTTAGTAGAAAAAAAAATACTATGATACTCAATGGTTACAGGTTTCTTCAAAAGACGTCCTTTGGTGTTTACTAGAAGAAATAAAGGTAAACAAGTTTGGAACAAGTAAGCGGAGAGAAAATGATGACAGAATTTTCAGTTTTGGTTGAACTAACCCTTTAATTAGCAAAACAATAACCACCATTTGTTTTTATTTATTATTATTATTTTTTTTTTTAAACAGTTTATTATTATTATTTTTTGCACTTTATTTTTTACTCTTCAATGTAAAACATTATTTTTGAAAACTACTCAGAAGCTCCAGTTTTAGTCAGTTCTATAAAGTTAGTGTGCGTGTGTGAAAAATGAAGTGTACTAAAAATCTGTTTTTGCACATTAACTCTTCAAAAACACCATATGGTTACAGACAGTCGACCAATAACACTTACTGTACTTACTGTACACTGTACTTGTACGAGGGGTAACAGTTTATTTTAAGGTGTTTTTGTTGCAGTGTAACTATCCATTCCACTAATATAAATTAGTTACATATACTTTGGTTATAGTTTTTAATGTGGGTTACTGAAGGTTTGGTGTTACTTGCATGTAATTATTTATGTAATTATTTAATCAAAATGTTCACGCTATTAACAAATCATTAAGTTAGTCACAAGTCTCAAAATACTAATTAGCTGCCTGTTAATAGTAAGATGGCAACTTAAAACAAGGTAATACTTTACAACAACAACAACAACAACAACAACAATAATAATAATAATAATAATAATAATAATAATAATAATATTAATAATAATAATAATAATAATAAATAAATAAATAAATAAATAAATAAATAAATAAATAAATAAGGTGCCAAAAAGCAGCTAATATCTTTATAATAGGCAGGTAATAAGCCAGTGGTAACTGATGTGAATTGTTACTTAAACTAAATTGTTGATTTGTAATTACCCAGTTTAATACAATAATAATGCTATGCACATAGTATTTATGTATGAAACAAAACTGTAAAATACAGTGCTATCATGTTTGGACCAGAGGGACGGGTGTGTGTGTGTGTGTATGACTAAGGAGTCGCTGTAACATAAACAGCTGGGAAAAGGTTAATCCTATCAAAGAGGAAGCTAAACAAAAAAAAAAGTGTACTGCCTTTTTATCTACACAGCTGCCATTACCACAGGCTTAACCAGCTCACCGGCGCCTGCTTTCATTATGTCTAATATGAGCCTCGCAGTGAGTAATGATACTGTGTGAAGTATTGTTCTTGTGCCGAAACACTACGGGCTTTCGCACATACTGATTTTCTGGAGGTTTAATGATGTTTTTCTGTTAAGAGGTCATGGGTGAAGAGGTGCGAAACAAAGGGGTTGTAACATTTATGTTACTGTTCAAGCATAGAAACGTATTTGTCTTTTATCAAATATGTAAGAAAGAACACAATAGCCTTAAAAAATGTGTGTGTAAGTAAGATTTTGTGGATGCAAGGCAAGAGGTAACGCGTCGTAAAGTTTACCAAACAGTGTACAAGACTCAGCCCCGGTGTGTGTGTGTGTGTGTGTGTGTGCATCTGTCTGTCTGTGTGTCTGTGCGTGCGTGTGTGTTTGTCTGTGCGTGTGTATGTGTGTTCAATCAGCAAATAACAGGAACCAGTGTGTGCAAGTTGCATGCCGGGAATTGCAGTTCTTCAATGTAGTGTGTGTAGTTCTCCAGCGATTCGCAAGGAATAGATCGCTGAAGATTGTGACAAGTAATTATAAGTAATTTGTTAAATATTATTGATTAAATAATTGCAATAAAAATCTATAGCTTTTTGAAGTTATGAATGAATGAATGAATGAATGAATGAATGAATGAATGAATGAATGATCATGTTCTCCTATTTAATGTGGCAAACTTTGTGATAATAATAAGCGGAACGTGATACATATTTTAACAGTATCTAAAAGAATGGATCCCTTTATTTGGTTAATAACTAATTTGTTAGTAATGTTATACCAATTTATGAAAACTGTCTTGAGGTAATATTTTAGGGCTCAGAAACACTCAAAGCACTTGCCTTTACGTGCAGAATGTTACTCAGATCAATTATACAGTGCATTATTGAATGTATAGTCCATTAAGACATGATGGTTCCCATTGCTACACATCCCACTTAAAGACTTTCCCAATGCCGAGTAATTATCCATAAGCCTTTATCTCCTGTTTGGACAGAGTCATTAGTGTTGATTCGGGTGTACTTATCAAGGCATTTATTTGAAGTTAATCTGTTAATGATTTTCAGTGTTATTATTGAGACTATCTGTAAGTGCACATGTGAACTTTCCTCTAGTGTGGAACAGGAAAAGAATCTACATCAATATCATTGGGGATTTCCTGGATAATATCTACAAACTGAGTTAGACTGAATCATAGTCTACTTTAGTAGTTCTTTAAACTGTGGTATACATATGTTGGCTAGCTTGTTTATATTACTATAGATGCTGTGTATGCACTATAATAACAATACTTTAATTCAAATACTTAACTTTATAAATAAAATTGAAAAACACTGTATTATTTACTATCATTTAACATTACTGTACTATTTTCAATGATAGTCCTTTTAAGTATTTGCATGCTTATTTGATTGTTTTGAAAGGACTCAAAGAAATTGTTGGTTCAGTTTGTATCATGCTTCTGTGGTCACAGATTTCAGTTTGATTCAGTTTACATTGTAAAATAAAATCCCCTATTGTAACACTTAAATACCATTTAAGTGTAAACGGATGGCATAACCATAGCAAAACTTATGCATTTTAAAACTAAAACTTATCAATCTAAACGGGGCTTGAGAGAATTGCAAATGAGATACTTGGCATGCTAAATATCTGGACTTGTTTATCAGGGGTGGTCACAGCAGAATGAACCGCCAACTATTCCGGCATATGTTTTACACAGTGGATGCCCTTCCAACAGCAATTTAGTACTGGGAAAAACTCATACACTCTCATTCACACGCCCACTCATACACTACTGCCAAATAAATAATTAATTCGTTTTTCCCGTTCACCTATAGTGCATGTCTTTGAACTGTGGGGAAAACCAAAGCACCTGGAGGAACACGGTGAAAACATACATGCCAACTGGCCTTAGCAATACATTATTTTAATAAATGACATAGCCTTTGGAACACGAGACACAATCTCAGCTCATTAAAATGCCATCACTTATGCAGCACAAGCACACAGAATGGTTTTGTTTGTTCTGTTAAGTTTCATAGATAAACATGTCATAGGGTTTTCTTGTAGATTATTTTCTTATTTTGTCCAGACAAATTGAAGCCAAGCAAACCAAATTGCACTCTTCAATAAATGAAAGCTTCCATTTTTATTTTTTGTCACAGTGGCACAGAAGAACCATTATAGTCTACACAAAGAATCTTTTTTATTGACATTTTTAAAAGAACCTTATTTTTTTTCGTGAAGTACACTTTTGCATAATTTTAAGGGCCTTTTCTCACTTTTAAAAACATTCTGACAAATCAAAAATGCTCCTTGGAAGTTTCTTCCATAAACAATAAAAACAAAAAAAGTAAATGATTTCAACAGTAAAAATGCTTTAATAACTTAGTTAACAGTAAGTTTCTTTAATTTGTACAGTGAATAACCATAAACATTGACATTACTATTGTTCTTTTTAGTTTTCTCTAATCACTGGTGTACTGTACTGGAGTGAGAAATCAAATGCAACATAAGATGGCTTATTTTAAATAAAAACAAAACAAAAAGACAACAAAAACCATCACGAGGGGGAAAAACATAACACATATGGATATACAAACTTGGCTGGGCTGGCAAGACAGGACTGGAGCAGGAACACAGGGAAGTATAGACGACGAACTGGCACAGGAGAGTAGACATGAGGAGAATATAGGCAGGAATAATTAGCACACAAACAGGTGAACATAATAAACTAATAATGGGTTAACAAGGAGGGCGGGACTAGACAATACACAGAAAGGCACATAACACACAACACAAGCCATGACGGCACTCGGCACTCTCTCTCACACAGCCGATCACAACACACAATACATGACAGGACTAGTGTCTGGACTGGACCACTAAAGCAAGAATTAACAAGACCAGAGTGGCAGAATCCTAAACAGTATGTTAGAGTTTCATGTTATACATCTGTTGTTGATAAATCATGTTTATTACATTAATTTAGTTTCATCCCTGCTGAAAAATCCAGCTTAAACCAGCCTAAGCTGATTGTCTGTTTTTAGCTTGTTGACCACCCTGGTTTTAGAGGGTTTTTGGCCATATCCAGACTGGTTTCTAGCCATTTCCGGCCTGGTCTGATGACCAGCTATAAACCAACTAAAACCAGCTTGACCAGCCTGGTTTAAGCTGGACACAGCTGGTTTTGGCTGGGCTCCCAGCCTGGTTAGGCTGGTCAAGCTGACCAGCTAAGACCAGGCTGGAAATAGCTAGAAACCAGCCTTGAAATGGCCAAAGCCCCTCTAAAACCAGGCTGGTCAACCAGCTAAAAGCAGCCAACCAGCCTATGCTGGTTTAATCTGTTTTATTCAGCAGGGATGCAACCATCCATCCATCCCCATTGAATGAACAACTTATCTAGCATATCTTTTACACAGAAGATGCACTTCCAGTTGCAATCCAATACTAGAAAACATCCATACGCACTCATTCACACATACACTATGGCCAATTTAGTTAATTCAATTCACCTCTACCGCATGTCTTTGGACTGTGGAGAAAATCCACACCAACACAAGGAGAACATGCAAACTCCACACAGAAATGCCAACTGTCCAAGCTGGGACTTAAAAATGGCAACCTTCTTGCTGTGAGACGACAGTGCTAACCACTGAGCCACCGTGCTGCCCCGTGTTACCATAATATATATGCATATGTGTCTCTGCATGTGGATAAGCTGTTTGTGATGAGCTTTGGTTCTCTTGAGTGCAAGACTTTCTTATTAGCACATTAACTTTTGTCTGTGTAACAAAGGTAACTTCTGTAGATGTTGGTACTTTAAAACATTGGTGTATATTACTGTAAATTAATGAAATGTGATAGTTTACTGTAAACTTCAGATATTTCTTGTACAGTTTCTACTGTATTTTATTGGAAAATTCCAGCTACCAATTCTGGCAGTTTTTTGACCATAAATTTGACATATTTTTATTTTTACTGCAAACCTTTATTTTTAAAAGTGTTCAAATGTTTACTCGGCCCACAATCAGCTTTGGGAGGCCATATAAGGCCAGTATTATCTCTCTCTCTCTCTCAAAGAGGAATTACAGAGAAATACAACTTTGTGTCTTTTGCTGCTCTGCTCTTACTCTTCGCTCGTCTCACCTTCACAGCGGCTGGGTCAAGGGCTGTGGGTGTCAGGCTGAATTAATAGGGAATGTGGAGGAGAGTGACGCTGAGGTGATCTCTGTGATGACGACGCCTTATTGCTTTCCATGAACACTGCGGCTTCATGCATATTTATGAGTGGAAATATCGGTTTAACAACAGCCCTGTCTGCACACACCTTATTCCAGGACTAAAGCTTGTTTCTGTGCGCCGCCAGTATCCTGACAATGAGCTTTATACCCTTTCTATTAACTCTAAATGAAAGCTAGGAGAAATGGTGTTGGCTTTCTGACCCAACCACTGCAAAAGCAAAAAAATTAAATAAAAACTCAACACAATAATACCTGTTTGTATAAATCTTTCCTTTGCTTTTTTGTTTTTGATTTCAGCAACATAAGCATTGCTGCTTAGACCACCAGTTGAGTAAATGTGGAGTAATTGGTTGAACACATCGATTTGTGACGCTACACTTGTATGTGTTAAATATTAATAGCCATCAATTCTCATAGAACAGGCTGGGAATTTAAAGGGCAGCTCTCACATGGTCATTTACTTGATTAATAATGGCTTCTAATGTAGCTCCATCATCTTGTGAAGAGTCACCTATCTATCCATATATCAACTTTATGAGCTGCCTTTACTGCTCACAAACCTCCAACAAGCAGATGAAATCATGATTATTCTTTTACTTGTCCTCTTGTGTTATGAATCGGTTAATAGATTCAAATTTTTCAGTGATTTGCAAGACAAAAGTCTTTAGTATCCACAGAAATATATTGTTCTCACTTAGCCAAACTGTTTGAAGTCCCCAAGAAATCAAAACTAACTATATGATTTTGTCAGCTCACATTGCTAGTTTTGTGGTGAACAATTCATCTGTGCATTTCATTAAAGAGCCCATATTATACATGAAATAGAGTCATATCTTAGTTGTCAGGGTCTCCAACAACAGTCTAATTTGCATGCAAGGTCAAAAAACACTTTCATGGTCTTATAATCTGCATTTATTTTTACCTAATTATCCCAGCGACTCCCGTATGAATCGTCCAGTGATTCATTTGTTCCCAAACCCCTCCTTAGCGCAAAGCTAATCTGCGCTGATTGGACCAATGACAGCCTGTTGCGATTGGTCGACTGCCTTCAGTCAGAGAGTGAAATGGCCAATAGCTAATCAGCAATATAAAAAGTAATCACAGTTCATACACGCTCGATAGTGTAGGCGTGGATTTTAGCTGCCACACACACACAAAAACACACACACACACCTCCGGACGACAACGCTCCCGCTTCCGCCCGCACCCGCCAGGTTTTAGCCTGAGAACCCGCTCCGTTTTCTGCCCGCCGCGCCCGATCCCGCTAGAGCGGGGGAGAACACAACCAAAAGTCACCCAGCTATACAGTCCAGACAGCCAAGATGTCTGTATAAACACACACACAGCACCAAGCACACAAAGCTCGCTCTCGCTCGCTCGCTCTCTCTCATACGCGCGCGTGCGCACTAACACACACACACAAGCACCAAGCAGACTCTCTCTTTCTCATTCGCATAGCAATATCCGTGATATTGCTAGACAGCCCGCTCCCGTCCCAAATTAAACCCGTTACCGACCGCTCCCGCGATTTATTCGGAAATTTATTCCCGCGGCTGTCCCCGCGCCAGATTTCTGTGGCGCGGGAATAAATCTACTCTACCACGGAGCTCCATAAACAAAGCAGCACGCGTCGCGTTTTTAACGTGACTTTGCACGCGATAAGAGAATATAGCCAGTTAACCTGATACAGTACACGCGGTTACAAGTAACAAATCACAAATACAAATACATTTGCAAGCTATAGTCAACGAGGCAACAACTTTAACCGCACGTACTTACACTTGAGAAATGGAAACCCATCCTGAGGTCCATCAGTAAGTTACTCTTTACTGATCCTTCCTTTAACAAACGCAGATGAAGTATTTTTTGTAGCATGCAGTTTCCAGAAGTTTCCAGTAGTTTCCAACTGCTTGGTTATAATGCTGATGTTTCATCTTTGGGTAGAGACTCAATATAATATCCATCTGCAGTGTGACTTCAATCGACCGGCATGTTTGTGTGTGTGTTTTTGTGTGTGTGTGTGTGTGTGTCTGGGTTTCTGCGTCAGAGGGCGGGGCCTCAGGTTTGAAATCTCCCGGGTTTGCGTGTGCACTTGAATAACTTGGTTTCGTTCGTACGTCATGGCGAAACACCTAATGAATCGGTATCAAGGCGACTCGTTTGAAGCACGAGTCGACTCTTTTATAGATGAATCAACCGTTTTAAACACTGTATTCTTACAGATTTAAGCCTTAGCTGGGTACTTAACTTCACTTAGAGCTGTGTTACACACTACATGGAGGGGAATTTTTAAAAACCCATAATATGGGCTCTTTAAGACAAAACAATTGTTTGCCCTTTTAACTTTAATTCAAATCCTAAAATACACTTCCTATTTGTTTTCAATTTTATTCTCAGATTACGTGATTTTGAGGTAATGGGTGTAGCTAACATGCTTCACCACGCTGGTTCAACTGTTTGTTAGGTTGTAGTAACTCCTGTAAAACCCCTTTCCCCATCTTTCTAAATGAAATGCCCACTTTACTGTACATCCATTCAGCGTATTTAGGCAAGTTAATGTATAACAATGATTTGTTCTGTAGACTATCAAAAAAAAAAAAAAAAGCTTAAAGGGGCTAATAATTTTGTGTCTAAAATGTTATTTAAAAAATTAAAAACTGATTTTATTCTAGCCGAAATAAAATAAATAAGACTTTCTCCAGAAGAAAAAAAACAAATATAGACATACTGTGAAAATTACTGTGCTCTGTTAAACATGGTTAGGGAAATATTTAAAAAAGAAAAGAAAAATTAAAAGGTGGGCTAATAATTCTGACTTAAACTCCATGTCTTCACTTGCTGTAGTGAAACCTTGGCTCATTTTGTAGTTATTATGTTTTTTTTTTTTTTTTTTTACTTCAAATATCATAGCCTTTGTTGGTGGCATCACCGACTAGAACAAGAGGTGGCAGTAATGCACAAAAAAGGGTTGTTGACCACTAAAAAACAAGTAGAAGAAATCGTCATTCTCGTCATATGGTTTTATTTTCATCGGCTAGACGCCGTGACTTATTGATCTGCGATTGGTAAATGTAGCTTGTATGTATGCTACTGCGCTACTTGACTAAAAAAATAGCTTTGCTACTGAAAAGATATTTGATTTCTAAGGTAGCGATGCTACCGCCACACTACTGAAAAATTTAGTTTTAGCAGAAAAGCACCGCTTTAATAAATGGCTTTAGCAGAAGCCATTGTGCATATCATAAACGGGCAAAGCAACAGATTAAAATTACTCAACATATCCCCGATTTTTTGAAGAAAATTTTTAGATGTAACCCCATTTATAATCTTTAACATTTTCATAAGTAACTAATTTAATTACACATTTTTCTCAGTAACTGTAACGAATTACTTCTACATTTATTATGCACAACACTGCACATCGCTTTGTAAACATTTATTCTTACCATTTGTTGAGTCTCCCTATACAGTTTGATATAGAGCTTGGACCCAGAAGCCGCTTCACATGACTTGCTGGATAATGAGATGCAAAGTTAATATGTTAGTGGATGATATATGTATCAATTTTTACAGACATCAGTCCTATAGACAATTTAGTCATTTTTAAGAAGTCTCTTTGGAATTAACAGTTTGTAAACATTTGATAGTTGTGAAATATTGATATGTTTATAGTTACAATTTCACTGAGTGATTTGTTGTTTCAACATCAGAGAGAAAACTGAAAACAAATAAAACCTTGTGACGTATCACCACTTTGTTTACCAGTGAGCCGATGAATTTCCTGTATGCACTTTGTACTCAATATTTATCAACAATTCCAGGAACTCTCTATGAGCATGACATCTGAGACTGACAGTACAAATGTTACTTTTTTATGCATCCTTAACATCTGTTTCACGAATGGGAGCTGACTTGTGTCCCAGCAAAGTCAATAAAGGTCAGTCTCTTTCATTGCTGTGTGCCGCCAGCAGCGTCAGTAATCATATCAAGGGACTGATGTGGCTGTTTCTTGTATTCTAGAGCGCTAAACTAGAGCAACGTTTCGACCTCCTGCTTATAACGCAGCGACCTCAGGCTCCTGGAGGTCTCTCGTCGCCCAAAGAAGTGCATGGAGGTGTATTTAGTCAACGCTCGCTGCACACACCTTTTATAATGTCTCATAAATCTTCTCTCCCGGAGCCAGGTCTCTCGGCTAAGTGTATTTGATTTGTCAAATATTAAAATTAATTTAGGGTCACACGGCAGAAGCACGAGGTGCCCCCCTTCTGCTCGTTCGGTTTTCACCACGGGGATGCAATCCGTTAAATACATTAAAAACCTAATCTGGGCACCAAAGTGGGAATAAATCATTCTGCCAGCGCTGTTTAAGGACTGTCTGATTATTCTACGCTCTGACTCCAAGCCAGGACATTATTTAAAGGCTGTGCCTGGGGAAATAGCCTTCAATGTGTTGCTCATTGATAACTAAACATTTGTTTCTACCGAATGCTTCCACAGTCGGCATAAGACAACAGCCATAATGATAAAATTACTCCATGTGATAGTAATGAAGTCAGGAGCTGCAGATGCTCTCTGTGTGTGTGCGGCGTGTGCTGTGGTTTTTCAGACGATCACAGAAGTACCTGCTGTTGCGTTTTGTTTGTTTGTTGGTTGGTTTTGTTTTTTCTTTTTTCTCTTAAAAATTGGATTCAACAAAACGCTAGCGTGTGTTTTCATAAAACCTGAGGCAGCTTTTGCAGATATGCTTTCCAAATTGTGTGTATTGCAGACTACAATCCCACAAAACCTGCCGTATGGTATGTTAACAAATCCTTATGGCACAGAAAAAGGCAAGAGCTGACTGCAATCTGATTCGCTGCTTGGATGTTTCCTTTGCAGTAACCACAGGTGTTTAGCAATCTGCTGTTGTTTTGCTACATTGTTTCCCCTCATAGAATTATTTCCAGGGACCAAAAATGTTCTTTTTAAAATGTCTAACATAACAAAACTATGTTTAACATAGTAGGGTAAACTGTTAGTAGCATATTAAACAAGCGGCTAATCCATTATTTGTTTGCAAGATACTTGATTAGCAATATGCCATTGTTATTAGGCTGGCTTGTGTAGCAAGCCAGACTACTGTTATCCTATTAAACTTATTATTAGGCTGGCTTGTGTAGCAAGCCAGACTACTGTTATCCTATTAAACTTATTATTAGGCTGGCTTGTGTAGCAAGCCAGACTACTGTTATCCTATTAAACTTATTATTATTAGGCTGGCTTGTGTAGCAAGCCAGACTACTGTTATCCTATTAAACTTATTATTATTTTTATTAATATTATTATTCTTCTTCTGAGACTAAAAATTAAACTCTATCTCCTCCTAGGCCATTCAAGCTATGACCATCAAACTTGGGTCAGACCTCCGAACTATTCTGACTCGAGTTGCTATATCCTTTCCGACTGATCCGACTTTCGGTTTCCCGAAAAACGTCCCGGGACCGTCGGAAAAATCCCATAGACGTAACATTGGATCAAACTTTGTGACCTCATAACTCCGCATCAGAATGTCACACAGACTTCTAACTGGGCTCATTTAACTCAGACTATCAAACTGCCAATGACTGATCACCTTTAAACTTTCTGGCCACGCCTTAGCAACCACTTTTGGACCCTAGAAACCGTCCCATAGACTTCCATTGCAAAAGACTCTCATTGACTTTACATGGGATCAAACTTTGTGAGCTCATAACTCTGCATCAGACTGTCCTACAGACTAATGGCTGAGCTCATTTAACTCAGTCTAGCCAGCAGCCAATCACCGATGGCCTTTTAACTTTCTAGCTACACCCTAACAACCAGATACTGCACCCTAGCAACTGTCCCATAGACTGCAATTAAAGAGGTTCAGACTGATATTGTCATGCTGCAGTGTGATAGAGACATGGGGGTTGTGTTTAACTGTTCATACTGGCAAGAAGCTTTGATACATCATCAGTCTAAGCTGTCAATCAACTCCATAGCAACAAAACAGACTAACCTAGCAACGATATGGCACCAGCTATATCTCAGCATCAGAACATCGTAGAGAGGCGGGGGTTGGCTTGTTTGACTCATGCTCTTACACCATCTATCTATCTATCTATCTATCTATCTATCTATCTATCTATCTATCTATCTATCTATCTATCTATCTACCTATCTACCTATCTATCTATCTATCTATCTATCTATCTATCTATCTATCTATCTATCTATCTATCTATCTACCTCTACCTATCTATCTATCTATCTATCTATCTATCTATCTATCTATCTATCTATCTATCTATTTACCTTTATCTATCTACCTCTACCTATCTATCTATCTATCTATCTATCTATCTATCTATCTATCTGTCTGTCTGTCTGTCTGTCTGTCTGTCTGTCTGTCTGTCTGTCTGTCTGTCTGTCTGTCTGTCTCTATCTATCTATCTATCTATCTATCTATCTATCTATCTATCTATCTATCTATCTATCTATCTATCTATCTACCTCTACCTATCTATCTATCTATCTATCTATCATGCTAACAACATGCTAATTCATGCTAGAATCATGCTAGTTACATGCTAATTCATGCTAGAATCATGCTAGTCACATGCTAATTCATGCTAGAATCATGCTAGTCACATGCTAATTCATGCTAGAATCATGCTAACAACATGCTAATTCATGCTAGAATCATGCTAATTTATGCTAAAATCATGCTAGTAACATGCTAATCCATGCTAGAATCATGCTAACAACATGCTAATTCATGCTAGATTCATGCTAGTAACATGCTAATTCATGCTAGAATCATGCTAGTATCATGCTAATTCATGCTAGCATCGTGCTAACAACATGCTAATTCATGCTAGAATTATGCTAGTAACATGCTAACTCATGCTATAATCATGCTAACAACATGCTAATTCTTGCTAGAATCATGCTAGTAACATGCTAATTCATGCTAGAATCATGCTAACAACATGCTAATTCATGCTAACAACATGCTAATTTATGCTAGAATCATGCTAGTGAAATGCTAATTCATGCTAGAATCATGCTAACAACATGCTAATTCATGCTAGAATTATGCTAGTAACATGCTAATTCATGTTAGAATCATGCTAACAACATCCTAATTCATGCTAGAATCATGCTAGTAACATGCTAATTCATGCTAGAAGCATGCTAACAACATGCTAATTTATGCTAGAATCATGCTAGTAGCATGCTAATTCATGCTAGAATCTTGCTAGTAACATGCTAAATCATGCTAGAATCATGCTAACAACATGCTAATTCAAGCTAGAATCATGCTAACAACATGCTAATTCATGCTAGAATTGTGCTAATTCATGCTAAAATCATGCTAGTAACATGCTAATTCATGCTAGAATCATGCTAGTAACATGCTAATTTATGCTAGAATCGTGCTAACAACATGCTAATTCATGTTAAAATCATGCTAACAACATGCTAATTCATGTTAAAATCATGCTAACAACATGCTAATTATTGCTAAAATCATGCTAGTAACATGCTAATTCATGCTAAAATCATGCTAACAACATGCTAATTCATGCTAAAATCATGCTAGTAACATGCTAATTCATGCTAGAATCATGCTAACAACATGCTATTTCACATTAAAATCATGGTAATAACATGCTAATCTATCTATCTATCTATCTATCTATCTATCTATCTATCTATCTATCTATCTATCTATCTATCTATCTATCTATCTATCTTTTCATACTTTTTAAAACTGTTTAAACTAAATAAACTATTACCGTCAGGCTTTCACAAGCCAGCCTCAAAGTTTGTT
Source organism: Danio rerio (assembly GCF_052040795.2). Taxonomy (NCBI): domain Eukaryota; kingdom Metazoa; phylum Chordata; class Actinopteri; order Cypriniformes; family Danionidae; genus Danio; species Danio rerio. The sequence continues at coordinate 11,374,634 of NC_141029.1, forward strand.
CTCAAACTTTAAGAATCTAGTTAGGCTGGCTTGTGTAGCAAGCCAGACTACTGTTATCCTATTAAACTTATTATTATTATTCTATATTATTATTCTTCTTCTGAGACTAAAAATTAAACTCTATCTCGTCCTAGGCCTTTCAAGCTATGACCATCAAACTTGGGTCAGACCTCCGAACTATTCTGACTCGAGTTGCTATATCTTTTCCGACTGATCCGACTTTCGGTTTTCCGAAAAACGTCCCGGGACCGTCGGAAAAATCCCATAGACGTAACATTGGATCAAACTTTGCGACCTCATAACTCCGCGTCAGAATGTCACACAGACTTCTAACTAGGCTCATTTAATTCAGACCATCAATCTGCCAATGACTGATCACCTTTAAACTTTCTGGCCACGCCCTAGCAACCACTTTTGGACCCTAGAAACCGTCCCATAGACTTCCATTGCAAAAGACTCTCATTGACTTTACATTGGATCAAACTTTGTGAGCTCATAACTCTGCATCAAACTGTCCTACAGACTAATGGCTGAGCTCATTTAACTCAGTCTAGCCAGCAGCCAATCACTGATGGCCTTTTAACTTTCTAGCCACACCCTAACAACCAGATACTGCACCCTAGCAACTGTCCCATAGACTGCCATTAAAGAGGTTCAGACTGATATTGTCATGCTGCAGTGTGATAGAGACATGGGGGTTGTTTTTAACTGTTCATACGGGCAAGAAGCTTGTATACATCATCAGTCTTAGCTGTCAATCAACTCCATAGCAACAAAACAGACTAACCTAGCAACGATATGACACCAGCTATATCTCAGCATCAGAACATCGTAGAGAGGCGGGGGTTGGCTTGTTTGACTCATGCTCATACACCATCTATCTATCTATCTATCTATCTATCTATCTATCTATCTATCTATCTATCTATCTATCTACATCTTTCTATCTATCTATCTATCTATCTATCTATCTATCTATCTATCTATCTATCTATCTATCTATCTATCTATCTATCTATCTATCTATCTATCTACATCTTTCTATCTATCTATCTATCTATCTATCTATCTATCTATCTATCTATCTATCTATCTATCTATCTATCTATCTATCTATCTATCATGCTAACAATATGCTAATTCATGCTAGAAACATGCTAGTTACATGCTAATTTATACTAGAATCATGCTAACAACATGCTAATTCATGCTAGTATCATGCTATTCACATGCTAATTCATGCTAGAATCATGCTAGTAACATTCAAATTGATGTTAGAATCATGCTAACAACATGCTAATTCATGCTAGAATCATGCTAGTAACATGCTAATTCATGCTAGAATCATGCTAACAACATGCTAATTCATGCTAGAATCATGCTAGTAACATGCTAATTCATGCTAGAATCATGCTAGTAACATGCTAATTCATGCTAGAATAGTACTAGTAACATGCTAATTTATGCTAGAATCATGCTAGTAACATGCTAATTCATGCTAAAATCATGCTAGTAACATGCTAATTCATGCTAGAATCATGCTAGTAACATGCTAATTCATGCTAGAATCATGCTAGTAGCATGCTAATTCATGCTAGAATCATGCTAACAACATGCTAATTTATGCTAGAATCATGCTATTAACATGCTAATTCATGCTAAAATCATGCTAGTAACATGCTAATTCATGCTAGAATCATGCTAACAACATGCTAATTCATGCTAGAATCATGCTAGTAACATGCTAATTCATGCTAGAATTATGCTAACAACATGCTAATTCATGCTAGAATCATGCTAGTAACATGCTAATTCATGCTAGAATAATGCTAGTAACATGCTAATTCATGCTAGAATCATGCTAGTAACATGCTAATTCATGCTAGAATCATGCTAACAACATGCTAATTCATGCTAGAATCATGCTAGTAGCATGCTAATTCATGCTAGAATCATGCTAACAACATGCTAATTTATGCTAGAATCATGCTAGTAACATGCTAATTCATGCTAAAATCATGCTAGTAACATGCTAATTCATGCTAGAATCATGCTAACAACATGCTAATTCGTGCTAGAATCATGCTAGTAACATGCTAATTCATGCTAGAATCATGCTAACAACATGCTAATTCATGCTAGAATCATGCTAGTAACATGCTAATTCATGCTAGAATGATGCTAGTAACATGCTAATTTATGCTAGAATCATACTAGTAACATGCTAATTCATGCTAAAATCATGCTAGTAACATGCTAATTCATGCTAGAATCATTCTAACAACTTGCTAATTCATGCTAGAATCATGCTAACAAGATGCTAATTCATGCTAGAATCATGCTAGTAGCATGCTAATTCATGCTAGAATCATGCTAACAACATGTTAATTCATGCTAGAATCATGCTAGTAACATGCTAATTAATGCTAGAATCGTGCTAACAACATGCTAATTCATGCTAGAATCATGCTAACAACATGCTAATTCATGCTAGAATCATGCTAATTCATGCTAAAATCATGCTAGTAACATGCTAATTTACGCTAAAATCATGCTAGTAACATGCTAATTCATGCTAGAACCATGCTAATAACATGCTAATCTATCTATCTATCTATCTATCTATCTATCTATCTTTTCATAGTTTTAAAAACTGTTTAAACTAAATAAACTATTACCGTCAGGCTTTCACAAGCCAGCCTCAAAGTTTGTTCTCAAACTTTAAGAATCTAGTTAATATTATTATTCTTCTTCTGAGACTAAAAATTAAACTCTATCTCGTCCTAGGCCATTCAAGCTATGACCATCAAACTCGGGTCAGACCTCCGAACTATTCTGACTCGAGTTGCTATATCTTTTCCGACTGATCCGACTTTCGGCTTTCCGAAAAACGTCCCGGGACCGTCGGAAAAATCCCATAGACGTAACATTGGATCAAACTTTGTGACCTCATAACTCCGCATCAGAATGTCACACAGACTTCTAACTGGGCTCATTTAACTCAGACTATCAAACTGCCAATGACTGATCACCTTTAAACTTTCTGGCCACGCCCTAGCAACCACTTTTGGACCCTAGAAACCGTCCCATAGACTTCCATTGCAAAAGACTCTCATTGACTTTACATTGGATCAAACTTTGTGAGCTCATAACTTTGCATCTGACTGTCCTACAGACTAATGGCTGAGCTCATTTAACTCAGTCTAGCCAGCAGCCAATCGCCGATGGCCTTTTAACTTTCTAGCCACGCCCTAACAACCAGATACTGCACCCTAGCAACTGTCCCATAGACTGCAATTAAAGAGGTTCAGACTGATATTGTCATGCTGCAGTGTGATAGAGACATGGGGGTTGTGTTTAACTGTTCATACTGGCAAGAAGCTTTGATACATCATCAGTCTAAGCTGTCAATCAACTCCATAGCAACAAAACAGACTAACCTAGCAACGATATGGCACCAGCTATATCTCAGCATCAGAACATCGTAGAGAGGCGGGGGTTGGCTTGTTTGACTCATGCTCTTACACCATCTATCTATCTATCTATCTATCTATCTATCTATCTATCTATCTATCTATCTATCTATCTATCTATCTATCTATCTATCTATCTATCTATCTACCTTTACCTATCTATCTATCTATCTATCTATCTATCTATCTATCTATCTATCTATCTATCTATCTATCTATCTATCTATCTACCTCTACCTATCTATCTATCTATCTATCTATCTATCTATCTATCTATCTATCTATCTATCTATCTATCTACCTCTACCTATCTATCTATCTATCTATCTATCTATCTATCTATCTATCTATCTATCTACCTCTATCTATCTATCTATCTATCTATCTATCTATCTATCTATCTATCTATCTATCTATCTATCTATCATGCTAACAACATGCTAATTCATGCTAGAATCATGCTAGTTACATGCTAATTCATGCTAGAATCATGCTAGTCACATGCTAATTCATGCTAGAATCATGCTAGTCACATGCTAATTCATGCTAGAATCATGCTAATTTATGCTAAAATCATGCTAGTAACATGCTAATCCATGCTAGAATCATGCTAACAACATGCTAATTCATGCTAGATTCATGCTAGTAACATGCTAATTCATGCTAGAATCATGCTAGTATCATGCTAATTCATGCTAGAATCATGCTAACAACATGCTAATTCATGCTAGAATCATGCTAATTTATGCTAAAATCATGCTAGTAACATGCTAATCCATGCTAGAATCATGCTAACAACATGCTAATTCATGCTAGATTCATGCTAGTAACATGCTAATTCATGCTAGAATCATGCTAGTATCATGCTAATTCATGCTAGCATCGTGCTAACAACATGCTAATTCATGCTAGAATCATGCTAGTAACATGCTAATTCATGCTAGAATCATGCTAACAACATGCTAATTCATGCTAGAATCATGCTAGTAACATGCTAATTCATGTTAGAATCATGCTAACAACATGCTAATTCATGCTAGAATCATGCTAACAACATGCTAGTTCATGCTAGAATCATGCTAACAACATGCTAATTCATGCTAGAATCATGCTAGTGAAATGCTAATTCATGCTAGAATCATGATAACAACATGCTAAATCATGCTAGTAACATGCTAATTCATATTAGAATCATGCTAACAACATGCTAATTCATGCTAGAATCATGCTAGTAACATGCTAATTCATGCTAGAAGCATGCTAACAACATGCTAATTTATGCTAGAATCATGCTAGTAGCATGCTAATTCATGCTAGAATCTTGCTAGTAACATGCTAAGTCATGCTAGAATCATGCTAACAACATGCTAATTCATGCTAGAATCATGCTAACAACATGCTAATTCATGCTAGAATTGTGCTAATTCATGCTAGAATCATGCTAGTAACATGCTAATTCATGCTAGAATCGTGCTAACAACATGCTAATTCATGTTAAAATCATGCTTACAACATGCTAATTATTGCTAAAATCATGCTAGTAACATGCTAATTCATGCTTAAATCATGCTAACAACATGCTAATTCATGCTAGAATCATGCTAGTAACATGCTAATTCATGCTAAAAGCATGCTAACAACATGCTAAATCATGCTAGAATCATGCTAGTAACATGCTAATTCATGCTAGAATCATGCTAGTAACATGCTAATTCATGCTAGAATCATGCTAACAACGTGCTAATTCATGCTAGAATTATGCTAACAACATGCTAATTCATGCTAAAATCATGCTAGTAACATGCTAATTCATGTTAAAATCATGCTAGGTACATGCTAAATCATGCTAGAATCATGCTAGTAACATGCTAATTCATGCTAGAATCGTGCTAACAACATGCTAATTCATGCTAGAATCATGCGAACAACATGCTAATTCATGCTAGAATCATGCTAGTAACATGCTAATTTATGCTAAAATCATGCTAACAACATGCTAATTCATGCTAAAATCATGCTAGTAACATGCTAATTCATGCTAGAATCATGCTAACAACATGCTATTTCACGTTAAAATCATGCTAATAACATGCTAATCTATCTATCTCTCTATCTATCTATCTCTCTATCTATCTATCTATCTATCTATCTATCTATCTATCTATCTATCTATCTATCTATCTATCTATCTATCTATCTATCTATCTTTTCATACTTTTTAAAACTGTTTAAACTAAATAAACTATTACCGTCAGGCTTTCACAAGCCAGCCTCAAAGTTTGTTCTCAAACTTTAAGAATCTAGTTATTCTTCTTCTGAGACTAAAAATTAAACTGTATCTCGTCCTAGGCCTTTCAAGCTATGACCATCAAACTCGAGTCAGACCTCTGACCTATTCTGACTCGAGTTGCTATATCTTTTCCGACTGATCCGACTTTCGGTTTTCCGAAAAACGTCCCGGGACCGTCGGAAAAATCCCATAGACGTAACATTGGATCAAACTTTGTGACCTCATAACTCCGCATCAGAATGTCACACAGACTTCTAACTGGGCTCATTTAACTCAGACTATCAAACTGCCAATGACTGATCACCTTTAAACTTTCTGGCCACGCCCTAGCAACCACTTTTGGACCCTAGAAACCATCCCATAGACTTCCATTGCAAAAGACTCTCATTGACTTTACATGGGATCAAACTTTGTGAGCTCATAACTGCATCAGACTGTCCTACAGACTAATGATTGAGCTCATTTAACTCAGTCTAGCCAGCAGCCAATCACTGATGGCCTTTTAACCTTCCAGCCACACCCTAACAACCAGATACTGCACCCTAGCAACTGTCCCATAGACTGCCATTAAAGAGGTTCAGACTGATATTGTCATGCTGCAGTGTAATAGAGCCATGGGGTTGTTTTTAACTGTTCATACTGGCAAGAAGCTTTGATACATCATCAGTCTAAGCTGTCAATCAACTCCATAGCAACAAAACAGACTAACCTAGCAACGATATAACAGCAGCTATATCTCAGCATCAGAACATCGTAGAGAGGCGGGGGTTGGCTTGTTTGAATCAGGCTCACACACCATCTATCTATCTATCTATCTATCTATCTATCTATCTATCTATCTATCTATAACTATTTATCTATCTATCTATCTATCTATCTATCTATCTATCTATCTATCTATCTATCTATCTATCTATCTCTAACTATCTATCTATCTATCTATCTATCTATCTATCTATCTATCTATCTATCTATCTATCTATCTATCTATCTATCTATCTATCTATCTACCTCTATCTATCCATCATGCTAACAACATGCTAATTCATGCTAGAATCATGCTAGTTACATGCTAATTCATGCTAGAATCATGCTAGTCACATGCTAATTCATGCTAGAATCATGCTAGTTACATGCTAATTCTTGCTAGAATCATGCTAGTCACATGCTAATTTATGCTAGAGTCATGCCAGTCACATGCTAATTCATACTAGAATCATGCTAACAACATGCTAATTCATGCTAGAATCATGCTAGTCACATGCTAATTCATGCTAGAATCATGCTAACAACATGCTAATTCATGCTAGAATCATGCTAGCAACATGCTAATTCATGTTAGAATCATGCTAACAACATGCTAATTTGTGCTAGAATCATGCTAGTAGCATGCTAATTCATGTTAGAATCATGCTAACAACATGCTAATTCATGCTAGAATCATGCTAACAACATGCTAATTCATGCTAGAATCATGCTAGTCAAATGCTAATTCATGCTAGAATCGTGCTAACAACATGCTAATTCATGCTAGAATCATGCTAGTAACATGCTAATTCATGCTAGATTCATGCTAGTAACATACTAATTCATGCTAGAATCATGCTAACAACATGATAATTCATGCTAGAATCATGCTAGTAACATGCTAATTCATGCTAGAATCATGCTAACAACATGCTAATTCATGCTAGAATCGTGTTAATTCATGCTAAAATCATGCTAGTAACATGCTAATTCTTGTTAGAATCATGCTAACAACATGCTAATTCATGCTAGAATCATGCTAGTAACATGCTAATTCATGCTAGAATCATGCTAGTAACATGCTAATTCATACTAGAATCATGCTAGTAACATGCTAATTCATGCTAGAATTATGCTAACAACATGCTAATTCATGCTAGAATCATGCTAGTAACATGCTAATTCATGCTAGAATCATGCTAGTAACATGCTAAATCATGCTAGAATCATGCTAACAACATGCTAAATCATGCTAGAATCATGCTAACAACATCTATCTATCTATCTATCTATCTATCTATCTATCTATCTATCTATCTATCTATCTATCTATCTATCTTTTCATACTTTTTAAAACTGTTTAAATAAACTATTACCGTCAGACTTTCACAAGCCAGCCTCAAAGTTTGTTCTCAAACTTTAAGAATCTAGTTATTCTATATTATTATTCTTCTTCTGAGACTAAAAATTAAACTCTATCTCGTCCTAGGCCTTTCAAGCTATGACCATCAAACTTGGGTCAGACCTCCGAACTATTCTGACTCGAGTTGCTATATCTTTTCCGACTGATCCGACTTTCGGTTTTCCGAAAAACGTCCCGGGACCGTCGGAAAAATCCCATAGACGTAACATTGGATCAAACTTTGCGACCTCATAACTCCGCGTCAGAATGTCACACAGACTTCTAACTAGGCTCATTTAACTCAGACCATCAATCTGCCAATGACTGATCACCTTTAAACTTTCTGGCCACGCCCTAGCAACCACTTTTGGACCCTAGAAACCGTCCCATAGACTTCCATTGCAAAAGACTCTCATTGACTTTACATTGGATCAAACTTTGTGAGCTCATAACTCTGCATCAAACTGTCCTACAGACTAATGGCTGAGCTCATTTAACTCAGTCTAGCCAGCAGCCAATCACCGATGGCCTTTTAACTTTCTAGCCACACCCTAACAACCAGATACTGCACCCTAGCAACTGTCCCATAGACTGCCATTAAAGAGGTTCAGACTGATATTGTCATGCTGCAGTGTGATAGAGACATGGGGGTTGTTTTTAACTGTTCATACTGGCAAGAAGCTTTGATACATCATCAGTCTAAGCTGTCAATCAACTCCATAGCAACAAAACAGACTAACCTAGCAACGATATGACACCAGCTATATCTCAGCATCAGAACATCGTAGAGAGGCGGGGGTTGGCTTGTTTGAATCAGGCTCACACACCATCTATCTATCTATCTATCTATCTATCTATCTATCTATCTATCTATCTATCTACATCTATCTATCTATCTATCTATCTGTCTGTCTGTCTGTCTGTCTGTCTGTCTGTATCCATCTATCTATCTATCTATCTATCTATCTATCTATCTATCTATCTATCTATCTATCTACCTCTTTCTATCTATCTATCTATCTATCTATCTATCTATCTATCTATCTATCTATCTATCTATCTATCTATCTATCTATCTATCATGCTAACAATATGCTAATTCATGCTAGAAACATGCTAGTTACATGCTAATTTATACTAGAATCATGCTAGTAACATGCTAATTCATGCTAGAATCATGCTAACAACATGCTAATTCATGCTAGAATCATGCTAGTAACATGCTAATTCATGCTAGAATCATGCTAACAACATGCTAATTCATGCTAGAATCATGCTAGTAGCATGCTAATTCATGCTAGAATCATGCTAACAACATGCTAATTTATGCTAGAATCATGCTAGTAACATGCTAATTCATGCTAAAATCATGCTAGTAACATGCTAATTCATGCTAGAATCATGCTAGCAACATGCTAATTCATGCTAGAATCATGCTAGTAGCATGCTAATTCATGCTAGAATCATGCTAACAACATGCTAATTCATGCTAGAATCATGCTAGTAACATGCTAATTCATGCTAGAATCATGCTAACAACATGCTAATTCATGCTAGAATCATGCTAGTAACATGCTAATTCATGCTAGAATAATGCTAGTAACATGCTAATTTATGCTAGAATCATGCTAGTAACATGCTAATTCATGCTAAAATCATGCTAGTAACATGCTAATTCATGCTAGAATCATGCTAACAACATGCTAATTCATGCTAGAATCATGCTAGTAGCATGCTAATTCATGCTAGAATCATGCTAACAACATGCTAATTTATGCTAGAATCATGCTAGTAACATGCTAATTCATGCTAAAATCATGCTAGTAACATGCTAATTCATGCTAGAATCATGCTAGCAACATGCTATTTCATGCTAGAATCATGCTAGTAGCATGCTAATTCATGCTAGAATCATGCTAACAACATGCTAATTTATGCTAGAATCATGCTAGTAACATGCTAATTCATGCTAAAATCATGCTAGTAACATGCTAATTCATGCTAGAATAATGCTAGTAACATGCTAATTCATGCTAGAATCATGCTAGTAACATGCTAATTCATGCTAGAATCATGCTAACAACATGCTAATTTATGCTAGAATCATGCTAGTAACATGCTAATTCATGCTAAAATCATGCTAGTAACATGCTAATTCATGCTAGAATCATGCTAGTAACATGCTAATTCGTGCTAGAATCATGCTAGTAACATGCTAATTCATGCTAGAATCATGCTAACAACATGCTAATTCATGCTAGAATCATGCTAGTAACATGCTAATTCATGCTAGAATAATGCTAGTAACATGCTAATTTATGCTAGAATCATGCTAGTAACATGCTAATTCATGCTAAAATCATGCTAGTAACATGCTAATTCATGCTAGAATCATTCTAACAACTTGCTAATTCATGCTAGAATCATGCTAACAAGATGCTAATTCATGCTAGAATCATGCTAGTAGCATGCTAATTCATGCTAGAATCATGCTAACAACATGCTAATTCATGCTAGAATCATGCTAGTAACATGCTAATTAATGCTAGAATCGTGCTAACAACATGCTAATTCATGCTAGAATCATGCTAACAACATGCTAATTCATGCTAGAATCATGCTAATTCATGCTAAAATCATGCTAGTAACATGCTAATTTACGCTAAAATCATGCTAGTAACATGCTAATTCATGCTAAAATCATGTTAAAAACATGCTAATTCATGCTAGAATCATGCTAATAACATGCTAATCTATCTATTTATCTATCTATCTATCTATCTATCTATCTATCTATCTATCTATCTATCTATCTATCTATCTTTTCATAGTTTTAAAAACTGTTTAAACTAAATAAACTATTACCGTCAGGCTTTCACAAGCCAGCCTCAAAGTTTGTTCTCAAACTTTAAGAATCTAGTTAGGCTGGCTTGTGTAGCAAGCCAGACTACTGTTATCCTATTAAACTTATTATTATTATTATTATTATTTATATTATTATTAGGCTGGCTTGTGTAGCAAGCCAGACTACTGTTATCCTATTAAACTTATTATTAATTTTATTATTCTTCTTCTGAGACTAAAAATTAAACTCTATCTCGTCCTAGGCCTTTCAAGCTATGACCATCAAACTCGGGTCAGACCTCCAAACTATTCTGACTCGAGTTGCTATATCTTTTCCGACTGATCCGACTTTCGGTTTTCCGAAAAACGTCCCGGGACCGTCGGAAAAATCCCATAGACGTAACATTGGATCAAACTTTGTGACCTCATAACTCCGCATCAGAATGTCACACAGACTTCTAACTGGGCTCATTTAACTCAGACTATCAAACTGCCAATGACTGACCACCTTTAAACTTTCTGGCCACGCCCTAGCAACCACTTTTGGACCCTAGAAACCGTCCCATAGACTTCCATTGCAAAATACTCTCATTGACTTTACATGGGATCAAACTTTGTGAGCTCATAACTCTGCATCAGACTGTCCTACAGACTAATGGCTGAGCTCATTTAACTCAGTCTAGCCAGCAGCCAATCACTGATGGCCTTTTAACTTTCTAGCCACACCCTAACAACCAGATACTGCACCCTAGCAACTGTCCCATAGACTGCCATTAAATAGGTTCAGACTGATATTGTCATGCTGCATTGTGATAGAGACATGGGGATTGTTTTTAACTGTTCATACTGGCAAGAAGCTTGTATACATCATCAGTCTAAGCTGTCAATCAACTCCATAGCAACAAAACAGACTAACCTAGCAACGATATAATAGCAGCTATATCTCAGCATCAGAACATCGTAGAGAGGCGGGGGTTGGCTTGTTTGACTCATGCTCGCACACTATCTATCTATCTATCTATCTATCTATCTATCTATCTATCTATCTATCTATCTATCTATCTACATCTTTCTATCTATCTATCTATCTATCTATCTATCTATCTATCTATCTATCTATCTATCTACATCTATCTATCTATCTGTCTATCTGTCTGTCTGTCTGTCTGTCTGTCTGTCTCTATCTATCTATCTATCTATCTATCTATCTATCTATCTATCTATCTATCTACATCTATCTATCTATCTGTCTGTCTGTCTGTCTGTCTGTCTGTCTGTCTGTCTCTATCTATCTATCTATCTATCTATCTATCTATCTATCTATCTATCTATCTATCTATCTATCTATCTATCTATCTATCTATCTATCATGCTAACAATATGCTAATTCATGCTAGAAACATGCTAGTTACATGCTAATTCATGCTAGAATCATGCTAGTCACATGCTAATTCATGCTAGAATCATGCTAGTCACATGCTAATTTATACTAGAATCATGCTAACAACATGCTAATTCAGGCTAGAATCATGCTAGTCACATGCTAATTCATGCTAGAATCATGCTAGTCACATGCTAATTTATACTAGAATCATGCTAACAACATGCTAATTCATGCTAGAATCATGCTATTCACATGCTAATTCATGCTAGAATCATGCTAGTAACATGCTAATTGATGTTAGAATCATGCTAACAACATGCTAATTCATGCTAGAATCATGCTAGTAACATGCTAATTCATGCTAGAATCATGCTAACAACATGCTAATTCATGCTAGAATCATGCTAGTAACATGCTAATTCATGCTAGAATCATGCTAACAACATGCTAATTCATGCTAGAATCATGCTAGTAACATGCTAATTCATGCTAGAATCATGCTAGTAACATGCTAATTTATGCTAGAATCATGCTAGTAGCATGCTAATTCATGCTAGAATCATGCTAAAAACATGCTAATTTATGCTAGAATCATGCTAGTAACATGCTAATTCATGCTAAAATCATGCTAGTCACATGCTAATTCATGCTAGAATCATGCTAGTCACATGCTATTTATACTAGAATCATGCTAACAACATGCTAATTCAGGCTAGAATCATGCTAGTCACATGCTAATTCATGCTAGAATCATGCTAGTCACATGCTAATTCATGCTAGAATCATGCTAACAACATGCTAATTCATGCTAGAATCATGCTATTCACATGCTAATTCATGCTAGAATCATGCTAACAACATGCTAATTCATGATAGAATCGTGCTAGTAACATGCTAATTCATGCTAGAATCATGCTAGTAACATGCTAATTCATGCTAGAATCGTGCTAACACCATGCTAATTTATGCTAGAATCATGCTAGTTACTTGCTAATTCATGCTAGTAACATGCTAATTCATGCTAGAATCATGCTAGTAACATGCTAAATCATGCTAGAATCATGCTAACAACATGCTAATTCATGCTAGAATCATGCTAATTAATGCTAAAATTATGCTTGTAACATGCTAATTCATGCTAGAATCATGCTAGTAACATGCTAATTCATGCTAGAATCATGCTAGTAACATACTAATTCATGCTAGAATCGTGCTAACAACATGCTATATCATGCTAGAATCATGCTAGTAACATGCTAATTCATGCTAGAATCGTGCTAGTCACATGCTAATTCATGCTAGAATCGTGCTAACAACATGCTAATTCATGCTAGAATCGTGCTAACAACATGCTAATTCATGCTAGAAACGTGCTAGTAACATGCTAATTCATGCTAGAATCATGCTAGTAACATGCCAGTTCATGCTAGAATCATGCTAACAACATGCTAATTCATGCTAAAATCATGCTAACAACATTCTAATTCATGCTAAAATCATGCTAGTAACATGCTAATTCATGCTAGAATTATGCTAGCAACATGCTAATTTATGCTAGAATCATGCTAACAACATGCTAATTCATGCTAAAAACATGCTAACAACATGGTAATTCACGCTAGAATCATGCTAACAACATGCTAATTCACGTTAGAATCATGCTAATACCATGGTAATCTATCTATCTATCTATCTATCTATCTATCTATCTATCTATCTATCTATCTATCTATCTATCTATCTATCTATCTATCTATCTATCTTTTCATACTTTTAAAAACTGTTTAAACTAAATTAACTATTACCGTCAGGCTTTCACAAGCCAGCCTCAAAGTTTGTTCTCAAACTTTAAGAATCTAGTTCTTCTTCTGAGACTAAAAATTAAACTCTATCTCCACCTAGACCTTTCAAGCTATGACCATCAAACTCGGGTCAGACCTCCGAACTATTCTGACTCGAGTTGCTATATCCTTTCCGACTGATCCGACTTTCGGTTTCCCGAAAAACGTCCCGGGACCGTCGGAAAAATCCCATAGACGTAACATTGGATCAAACTTTGTGACCTCATAACTCCGCATCAGAATGTCACACAGACTTCTAACTGGGCTCATTTAACTCAGACTATCAAACTGCCAATGACTGATCACCTTTAAACTTTCTGGCCACGCCCTAGCAACCACTTTTGGACCCTAGAAACCGTCCCATAGACTTCCATTGCAAAAGACTCTCATTAGGCTGGCTTGTGTAGCAAGCCAGACTACTGTTATCCTATTAAACTTATTATTAGGCTGGCTTGTGTAGCAAGCCAGACTACTGTTATCCTATTAAACTTATTATTATTATTCTATATTATTATTCTTCTTCTGAGACTAAAAATTAAACTCTATCTCGTCCTAGGCCTTTCAAGCTATGACCATCAAACTTGGGTCAGACCTCCGAACTATTCTGACTCGAGTTGCTATATCTTTTCCGACTGATCCGACTTTCGGTTTTCCGAAAAACGTCCCGGGACCGTCGGAAAAATCCCATAGACGTAACATTGGATCAAACTTTGCGACCTCATAACTCCGCGTCAGAATGTCACACAGACTTCTAACTAGGCTCATTTAACTCAGACCATCAATCTGCCAATGACTGATCACCTTTAAACTTTCTGGCCCCGCCCTAGCAACCACTTTTGGACCCTAGAAACCGTCCCATAGACTTCCATTGCAAAAGACTCTCATTGACTTTACATTGGATCAAACTTTGTGAGCTCATAACTCTGCATCAAACTGTCCTACAGACTAATGGCTGAGCTCATTTAACTCAGTCTAGCCAGCAGCCAATCACCGATGGCCTTTTAACTTTCTAGCCACACCCTAACAACCAGATACTGCACCCTAGCAACTGTCCCATAGACTGCCATTAAAGAGGTTCAGACTGATATTGTCATGCTGCAGTGTGATAGAGACATGGGGGTTGTTTTTAACTGTTCATACTGGCAAGAAGCTTTGATACATCATCAGTCTAAGCTGTCAATCAACTCCATAGCAACAAAACAGACTAACCTAGCAACGATATGACACTAGCTATATCTCAGCATCAGAACATCGTAGAGAGGCGGGGGTTGGCTTGTTTGACTCATGCTCATACACCATCTATCTATCTATCTATCTATCTATCTATCTATCTATCTATCTATCTATCTATCTATCTATCTATCTACATCTTTCTATCTATCTATATATCTATCTATCTATCTATCTATCTATCTATCTATCTATCTATCTATCTATCTATCTATCTATCTATCTATCTATCTATCTATCTATCAATCAATCTATCTATCTATCTATCTATCTATCTATCTATCTATCTATCTATCTATCTATCTATCTATCTATCTATCTATCTATCTGTCTGTCTGTCTGTCTGTCTGTATCCATCTATCTATCTATCTATCTATCTATCTATCTATCTATCTATCTATCTATCTATCTATCTATCTATCTATCTATCTATCTATCTATCTATCTATCTATCTATCTATCTATCATGCTAACAATATGCTAATTCATGCTAGAAACATGCTAGTTACATGCTAATTTATACTAGAATCATGCTAGTAACATGCTAATTCATGCTAGAATCATGCTAACAACATGCTAATTCATGCTAGAATCATGCTAGTAACATGCTAATTCATGCTAGAATCATGCTAACAACATGCTAATTCATGCTAGAATCTTGCTAGTAACATGCTAATTCATGCTAGAATAATGCTAGTAACATGCTAATTTATGCTAGAATCATGCTAGTAACATGCTAATTCATGCTAAAATCATGCTAGTAACATGCTAATTCATGCTAGAATCATGCTAACAACATGCTAATTCATGCTAGAATCATGCTAGTAGCATGCTAATTCATGCTAGAATCATGCTAACAACATGCTAATTTATGCTAGAATCATGCTAGTAACATGCTAATTCATGCTAAAATCATGCTAGTAACATGCTAATTCATGCTAGAATCATGCTAGCAACATGCTAATTCATGCTAGAATCATGCTAGTAGCATGCTAATTCATGCTAGAATCATGCTAACAACATGCTAATTCATGCTAGAATCATGCTAGTAACATGCTAATTCATGCTAGAATCATGCTACCAACATGCTAATTCATGCAAGAATCATGCTAGTAACATGCTAATTCATGCTAGAATAATGCTAGTAACATGCTAATTTATGCTAGAATCATGCTAGTAACATGCTAATTCATGCTAAAATCATGCTAGTAACATGCTAATTCATGCTAGAATCATTCTAACAACTTGCTAATTCATGCTAGAATCATGCTAACAAGATGCTAATTCATGCTAGAATCATGCTAGTAGCATGCTAATTCATGCTAGAATCATGCTAACAACATGCTAATTCATGTTAGAATCATGCTAGTAACATGCTAATTAATGCTAGAATCGTGCTAACAACATGCTAATTCATGCTAGAATCATGCTAACAACATGCTAATTCATGCTAGAATCATGCTAATTCATGCTAAAATCATGCTAGTAACATGCTAATTTACGCTAAAATCATGCTAGTAACATGCTAATTCATGCTAGAATCATGTTAAAAACATGCTAATTCATGCTAGAATCATGCTAATAACATGCTAATCTATCTATCTATCTATCTATCTATCTATCTATCTATCTATCTATCTATCTATCTATCTATCTATCTATCTTTTCATAGTTTTAAAAACTGTTTAAACTAAATAAACTATTACCGTCAGGCTTTCACAAGCCAGCCTCAAAGTTTGTTCTCAAACTTTAAGAATCTAGTTATTATTAATATTATTATTCTTCTTCTGAGACTAAAAATTAAACTCTATCTCGTCCTAGGCCTTTCAAGCTATGACCATCAAACTCGGGTCAGACCTCCGAACTATTCTGACTCGAGTTGCTATATCCTTTCCGACTGATCCGACTTTCGGTTTTCCGAAAAACGTCCCGGGACCGTCGGAAAAATCCCATAGACATAACATTGGATCAAACTTTGTGACCTCATAACTCCGCATCAGAATGTCACACAGACTTCTAACTGGGCTCATTTAACTCAGACTATCAAACTGCCAATGACTGACCACCTTTAAACTTTCTGGCCACGCCCTAGCAACCACTTTTGGACCCTAGAAACCGTCCCATAGACTTCCATTGCAAAATACTCTCATTGACTTTACATGGGATCAAACTTTGTGAACCCATAACTCTGCATCAGACTGTCCTACAGACTAATGATTGAGCTCATTTAACTCAGTCTAGCCAGCAGCCAATCACTGATGGCCTTTTAACTTTCTAGCCACACCCTAACAACCAGATACTGCACCCTAGCAACTGTCCCATAGACTGCCATTAAAGAGGTTCAGACTGATATTGTCATGCTGCAGTGTGATAGAGACATGGGGGTTGTTTTTAACTGTTCATACTGGCAAGAAGCTTTGATACATCATCAGTCTAAGCTGTCAATCAACTCCATAGCAACAAAACAGACTAACCTAGCAACGATATAACAGCAGCTATATCTCAGCATCAGAACATCGTAGAGAGGCGGGGGTTGGCTTGTTTGAATCAGGCTCGCACACCATCTATCTATCTATCTATCTATCTATCTATCTATCTATCTATCTATCTATCTATCTATCTATCTATCTTTCTATCTATCTATCTAACTATCTACCTACCTACCTCCTATCTATCTATCTATCTATCTATCTATCTATCTATCTATCTATCTATCTATCTATCTATCTATCTATCTACCTACCTCTATCTATCTATAAATCATGCTAACAACATGCTAATTCATGCTGGAATCATGCTAGTCACATGCTAATTCATGCTAGAATCATGCTAGTTACATGCTAATTCATGCTAGAATCATGCTAGTCACATGCTAATTCATGCTAGAATCATGCCAGTCACATGCTAATTCATACTAGAATCATGCTAACAACATGCTAATTCATGCTAGAATCATGCTAGTCACATGCTAATTCATGCTAGAATCATGCTAACAACATGCTAATTCATGCTAGAATCATGCTAGTCACATGCTAATTCATGCTAGAATCATGCTAACAACATGCTAATTCATGCTAGAATCATGCTAGTAACATGCTAATTCATGTTAGAATCATGCTAACAACATGCTAATTCGTGCTAGAATCATGCTAGTAGCATGCTAATTCATGTTAGAATCATGCTAACAACATACTAAATCATGCTAGAATCATGCTAGTAACATGCTAATTCATGCTAGAATCATGCTAACAACATGCTAATTCGTGCTAGAATCATGCTAGTAGCATGCTAATTCATGTTAGAATCATGCTAACAACATACTAATTCATGCTAGAATCATGCTAGTAACATGCTAATTCATGCTAGAATCATGCTAGTAAAATGCTAATTCATGCTAGAATCATGCTAGTAACATACTAATTCATGCTAGAATCATGCTAACAACATGATTATTCATGCTAGAATCATGCTAGTAACATGCTAATTCATGCTAGAATCATGCTAACAACATGCTAATTCATGCTAGAATCGTGCTAATTCATGCTAGTAACATGCTAGTTCATGTTAAAATCATGCTAACAACATGCTAATTCATGCTAGAATCATGCTAATTCATGCTAGAAACGCGCTAGTAACATGCTAATTCATACTAGAATCATGCTAGTAACATGCTAATTCATGCTAGAATCGTGCTAACAACATGCTAATTCATGCTAGAATCATGCTAGTAACATGCTAATTCATGCTAGAATCGCGCTAGTAACATGCTTATTCATACTAGAATCATGCTAGTAACATGCTAATTCATGCTAGAATCATGCTAACTCATGCTAGAATCATGCTAACAACATGCTAACTCATGCTAGATTCATGCTAGTAACATGCTAACTTATGCTAGAATCATGCTAACAACGTGCTAATTCATGCTAGAATCATGCTAGTAACATGCTAATACATGCTAGAATCGTGCTAACAACATGCTAATTCATGCTAGTAACATGCTAATCTATGCTAAAATTGTGCTAGTAACATACTAATTCATGTTAAAATCATGCTAGTTACATGCTAATTCATGCTAGTAACATGCTAATTTATGCTAGAATCATGCTAACAACATGCTAATTCATGCTAGAATCATGCTAGTCACATGCTAATTCATACTAGAATCATGCTAACAACATGCTAATTCATGCTAGAATCATGCTAGTCACATGCTAGAATCATGCTAACAACATGCTAATTCATGCTAGAATCATGCTAGTAACATGGTAATTCATGCTAGAATCATGCTAGTATCATGCTAATTCATGCTAGCATCGTGCTTACAACATGCTAATTCATGCTAGAATCATGCTAGTAACATGCTAATTCATGCTAGAATCATGCTAACAACATGCTAATTCATGCTAGAATCATGCTAGTAACATGCTAATTCATGCTATAATCATGCTAACAACATGCTAATTCATGCTAGAATCATGCTAGTAACATGCTAATTCATGCTAGAATCATGCTAACAACATGCTAATGCATGCTAGAATCATGCTAACAACATGCTAATTCATGCTAGAATCATGCTAGTGAAATGCTAATTCATGCTAGAATCATGCTAACAACATGCTAATTCATGCTAAAATCATGCTAGTAACATGCTAATTCATGTTAGAATCATGCTAACAACATGCTAATTCATGCTAGAATCATGCTAGTAACATGCTAATTCATGCTAGAAGCATGCTAACAACATGCTAATTTATGCTAGAATCATGCTAGTAGCATGCTAATTCATGCTAGAATCTTGCTAGTAACATGCTAAATCATGCTAGAATCATGCTAACAACATGCTAATTCAAGCTAGAATCATGCTAACAACATGCTAATTCATGCTAGAATTGTGCTAATTCATGCTAAAATCATGCTAGTAACATGCTAATTCATGCTAGAATCATGCTAGTAACATGCTAATTCATGCTAGAATCGTGCTAACAACATGCTAATTCATGTTAAATCATGCTAACAACATGCTAATTATTGCTAAAATCATGCTAGAATTGTGCTAATTCACGCTAAAATCATGCTAGTAACATGCTAATTCATGCTAGAATCATGCTAATTCATGCTAGAATCGTGCTAACAACATGCTAATTCATGTTAAAATCATGCTAACAGCATGCTAATTATTGCTAAAATCATGCTAGTAACATGCTAATTCATGCTAAAATCATGCTAACAACATGCTAATTCATGCTAAAATCATGCTAGTAACATGCTAATTCATGCTAGAATCATGCTAACAACATGCTATTTCACGTTAAAATCATGGTAATAACATGCTAATCTATCTATCTATCTATCTATCTATCTATCTATCTATCTATCTATCTATCTATCTATCTATCTATCTATCTATCTATCTATCTTTTCATACTTTTTAAAACTGTTTAAACTAAATAAACTATTACCGTCAGGCTTTCACAAGCCAGCCTCAAAGTTTGTTCTCAAACTTTAAGAATCTAGTTAATATTATTATTCTTCTTCTGAGACTAAAAATTAAACTCTATCTCGTCCTAGGCCTTTCAAGCTATGACCATCAAACTCGGGTCAGACCTCCGAACTATTCTGACTCGAGTTGCTATATCTTTTCCGACTGATCCGACTTTCGGTTTTCCGAAAAACGTCCCGGGACCGTCGGAAAAATCCCATAGACGTAACATTGGACCAAACTTTGTGACCTCATAACTCCGCATCAGAATGTCACACAGACTTCTAACTGGGCTCATTTAACTCAGACTATCAAACTGCCAATGACTGATCATCTTTAAACTTTCTGGCCACGCCCTAGCAACCACTTTTGGACCCTAGAAACCGTCCCATAGACTTCCATTGCAAAAGACTCTCATTGACTTTACATTGGATCAAACTTTGTGAGCTCATAACTTTGCATCTGACTGTCCTACAGACTAATGGCTGAGCTCATTTAACTCAGTCTAGCCAGCAGCCAATCAATGATGGCCTTTTAACTTTCTAGCCACACCCTAACAACCAGATACTGCACCCTAGCAACTGTCCCATAGACTGCCATTAAAGAGGTTCAGACTGATATTGTCATGCTGCATTATGATAGAGACATGGGGGTTGTTTTTAACTGTTCATACTGGCAAGAAGCTTTGATACATCATCAGTCTAAGCTGTCAATCAACTCCATAGCAACAAAACAGACTAACCTAGCAACGATATAACACTAGCTATATCTCAGCATCAAAACAACGTAGAGAAGCGGGGGTTGGCTTGTTTGACTCATGCTTACACCATCTTTCTATCTATCTATCTATCTATCTATCTATCTATCTATCTATATACCTCTACATATCTATCTATCTATCTATCTATCTATCTATCTATCTATCTATCTATCTATCTATCTATCTATCTATCTATCGATCGATCTCTATCTATCTATCTATCTATCTATCTATCTATCTATCTATCTATCTATCTATCTATCTATCTAACTATCTATCTACCTCTATCTATCTGTCTATCTATCTATCTATCTATCTATCTATCTATCTATCTATCTATCTATCTATCTATCTATCTACCTCTATCTATCTGTCTATCTGTCTATCTATCTATCTATCTATCTATCTATCTATCTATCTATCTATCTATCCATCCATCTATCCATCATGCTAACAATTTGCTAATTCTTGCTAGAAACATGCTAGTTACATGCTAATTCACACTAGAATCATGCTAGTCACATGCTAATTCATGCCAGAATCATGCTAGTCACATGCTAATTTATACTAGAATCATGCTAACAACATGCTAATTCATGCTAGAATCATGCTAGTCACATGCTAATTCATGCTAGAGTCATGCTAGTAACATGCTAATTCATGTTAGAATCATGCTAAACACATGCTAATTCAAGTTAGAATCATGCTAGTAACATGCCAATTCATGCTAAAATCATGCTAACAACGTGCTAATTCATGCTAGAATCATGCTAGTAACATGCTAATTCATGCTAGAATCATGCTAGTAACATGCTAATTTATGCTAGAATCATGCTAGTAACATGCTAATTTATGCTAGAATCATGCTAGTAACATGCTAATTCATGCTAGAATCATGCTAACAACATGCTAATTTATGCTAGAATCATGCTAGTAACATGCTAATTCATGCTAGAATCATGCTAGTAACATGCTAATTCATGCTAGAATCATGCTAGTAACATGCTAATTCATGCTAGAATCGTGCTAGTAACATGCTAATTCATGCTAGAATCGTGCTAACAACATGCTAATTCATGCTAGAATCATGCTAACAACATGCTAATTCATGCTAGAATCGTGCTATTAACATGCTAATTCATGCTAGAATCGTGCTAGTAACATGCTAATTCATGCTAGAATCGTGCTAACAACATGCTAATTCATGCTAGAAACATGCTAGTAACATGCTAATTCATGCTAAAATCATGCTAACAACATGCTAATTTATGCTAGAATCATGCTAGTAATATGCTAATTCATGCTAGAATCTTGCTAGTAACATGCTAATTCATGCTAGAATCATGCTAGTAACATGCTAATTCATGCTAGAATCGTGCTAACAACATGCTAATTCATGCTAGAATCGTGCTAACAACATGCTAATTCATGCTAGAATCATGCTAGTAACATGCTAATTCATGCTAGAATCGTGCTAGTAACATGCTAATTCATGCTAGAATCATGCTAATAACATGCTATTTCACACTAGAATCATGCTAATAACATGCTAATCTATCTATCTATCTATCTATCTATCTATCTATCTATCTATCTATCTATCTATCTATCTATCTATCTATCTATCTATCTATCTATCTATCTATCTTTTCATAGTTTTAAAAACTGTTTAAACTAAATAAACTATTACCGTCAGGCTTTCACAAGCCAGCCTCAAAGTTTGTTCTCAAACTTTAAGAATCTAGTTAGGCTGGCTTGTGTAGCAAGCCAGACTACTGTTATCCTATTAAACTTATTATTAGGCTGGCTTGTGTAGCAAGCCAGACTACTGTTATCCTATTAAACTTATTATTATTAGGCTGGCTTGTGTAGCAAGCCAGACTACTGTTATCCTATTAAACTTATTATTATTTTTATTATTAATATTATTATTCTTCTTCTGAGACTAAAAATTAAACTCTATCTCCACCTAGACCTTTCAAGCTATGACCATCAAACTCGGGTCAGACCTCCGAACTATTCTGACTCGAGTTGCTATATCCTTTCCGACTGATCCGACTTTCGGTTTCCCGAAAAACGTCCCGGGACCGTCGGAAAAATCCCATAGACGTAACATTGGATCAAACTTTGTGACCTCATAACTCCGCATCAGAATGTCACACAGACTTCTAACTGGGCTCATTTAACTCAGACTATCAAACTGCCAATGACTGATCACCTTTAAACTTTCTGGCCACGCCCTAGCAACCACTTTTGGACCCTAGAAACCGTCCCATAGACTTCCATTGCAAAAGACTCTCATTGACTTTACATGGGATCAAACTTTGTGAGCTCATAACTCTGCATCAAACTGTCCTACAGACTAATGATTGAGCTCATTTAACTCAGTCTAGCCAGCAGCAAATCACTGATGGCCTTTTAACCTTCCAGCCACACCCTAACAACCAGATACTACACCCTAGCAACTGTCCCATAGACTGCCATTAAAGAGGTTCAGACTCATATTGCCATGCTGCAGTGTGATAGAGACATGGGGGTTGTGTTTAACTGTTCATACTGGCAAGAAGCTTTGATACATCATCAGTCTAAGCTGTCAATCAACTCCATAGCAACAAAACAGACTAACCTAGCAACGATATAACAGCAGCTATATCTCAGCATCAGAACATCGTAGAGAGGCGGGGGTTGGCTTGTTTGACTCATGCTCGCACTCTATCTATCTATCTATCTATCTATCTATCTATCTATCTATCTATCTATCTATCTATCTATCTATCTATCTATCTATCTATCTATCTATCCATCATGCTAACAGCATGCTAAATCATGCTAGAATCATGCTAGTTACATGCTAATTCATGCTAGAATCATGCTAGTCACATGCTAATTCATGCTAGAATCATGCTAGTTACATGCTAATTCATGCTAGAATCATGCTAGTCACATGCTAATTCATGCTAGAATCATGCCAGTCACATGCTTATTCATACTAGAATCATGCTAACAACATGCTAATTCATGCTAGAATCATGCTAGTCACATGCTAATTCATGCTAGAATCATGCTAACAACATGCTAATTCATGCTAGAATCATGCTAGTAACATGCTAATTCATGTTAGAATCATGTTAACAACATGCTAATTCGTGCTTGAATCATGCTAGTAGCATGCTAATTCATGTTAGAATCATGCTAACAACATGCTAATTCATGCTAGAATCATGCTAGTAACATGCTAATTCATGCTAGAATCGTGCTAGTAACATGCTAATTCATACTAGAATCATGCTAGTAACATGCTAATTCATGCTAGAATTATGCTAACAACATGCTAATTCATGCTAGAATCATGCTAGTCACATGCTAATTCATGCTAGAATCATGCCAGTCACATGCTAATTCATACTAGAATCATGCTAACAACATGCTAATTCATGCTAGAATCATGCTAGTCACATGCTAATTCATGCTAGAATCGTGCTAATTCATGCTAAAATCATGCTAGTAACATGCTAATTCATGCTAGAATCATGCTAGTAACATGCTAATTCATGCTAGAATTGTGCTAGTAACATGCTAATTCATACTAGAATCATGCTAGTAACATGCTAATTCATGCTAGAATCATGCTAGTAACATGCTAATTCATGCTAGAATTGTGCTAACAACATAATAAATCATGCTAGAATCATGCTAACAAATGCTAAATCATGCTAGAATCAGGCTAACAACATGCTAATTCATGCTAGAATCATGCTAACATTATGCTAATTCATGCTAGAATCATGCTAACAACATCTATCTATCTATCTATCTATCTATCTATCTATCTATCTATCTATCTATCTATCTATCTATCTATCTATTTATCTATCTATCTATCTATCTATCTATCTTTTCATACTTTTTAAAACTGTTTAAACTAAATAAACTATTACCGTCAGGCTTTCACAAGCCAGCCTCAAAGTTTGTTCTCAAACTTTAAGAATCTAGTTATTCTTCTTCTGAGACTAAAAATTAAACTCTATCTCCACCTAGACCTTTCAAGCTATGACCATCAAACTCGGGTCAGACCTCCGAACTATTCTGACTCGAGTTGCTATATCCTTTCCGACTGATCCGACTTTCGGTTTCCCGAAAAACGTCCCGGGACCGTCGGAAAAATCCCATAGACGTAACATTGGATCAAACTTTGTGACCTCATAACTCCGCATCAGAATGTCACACAGACTTCTAACTGGGCTCATTTAACTCAGACTATCAAACTGCCAATGACTGATCACCTTTAAACTTTCTGGCCACGCCCTAGCAACCACTTTTGGACCCTAGAAACCGTCCCATAGACTTCCATTGCAAAAGACTCTCATTGACTTTACATGGGATCAAACTTTGTGAGCTCATAACTCTGCATCAGACTGTCCTACAGTCTAATGATTGAGCTCATTTAACTCAGTCTAGCCAGCAGCCAATCACTGATGGCCTTTTAACCTTCCAGCCACACCCTAACAACCAGATACTGCACCCTAGCAACTGTCCCATAGACTGCCATTAAAGAGGTTCAGACTGATATTGCCATGCTGCAGTGTGATAGAGACATGGGGGTTGTTTTTAACTGTTCATACTGGCAAGAAGCTTTGATACATCATCAGTCTAAGCTGTCAATCAACTCCATAGCAACAAAACAGACTAACCTAGCAACGATATAACAGCAGCTATATCTCAGCATCAGAACATCGTAGAGAGGCGGGGGTTGGCTTGTTTGAATCAGGCTCACACACCATCTATCTATCTATCTATCTATCTATCTATCTATCTATCTATCTATCTATCTATCTATCTATCTATCTATCTATCTATCTATCTATCTATCTATAACTATCTATCTATCTATAACTATCTATCTATCTAACTATCTATCTATCTATCTATCTATCTATAACTATCTATCTATCTATCTATCTATCTATCTATCTATCTATCTATCTATCTATCTATCTATTTATCTATCTCTATCTATCTATCTATCTATCTATCTATCTATCTATCTATCTATCTATCTATCTATCTATTTACCTCTATCTATCCATCATGCTAACAACATGCTAATTCATGCTAGAATCATGCTAGTTACATGCTAATTCATGCTAGAATCATGCTAGTCACATGCTAATTCATGCTAGAATTATGCTAGTTACATGCTAATTCATGCTAGAATCATGCTAGTCACATGCTAATTTATGCTAGAATCATGCTAGTCACATGCTAATTCATGCTAGAATCATGCTAGTTACATGCTAATTCATACTAGAATCATGCTAACAACATGCTAATTCATGCTAGAATCATGCTAGTCACATGCTAATTCATGCTAGAATCATGCTAACAACATGCTAATTCATGCTAGAATCATGCTAGCAACATGCTAATTCATGTTAGAATCATGCTAACAACATGCTAATTCGTGCTAGAATCATGCTAGTAGCATGCTAATTCATGTTAGAATCATGCTAACAACATGCTAATTCATGCTAGAATCATGCTAGTAACATGCTAATTCATGCTAGAATTATGCTAACAACATGCTAATTCATGCTAGAATCATGCTAGTCAAATGCTAATTCATGCTAGAATCGTGCTAACAACATGCTAGTTTATGCTAGAATCATGCTAGTAACATGCTAAGTCATGCTAGATTCATGCTAGTAACATACTAATTCATGCTAGAATCATGCTAACAACATGATAATTCATGCTAGAATCATGCTAGTAACATGCTAATTCATGCTAGAATCATGCTAACAACATGCTAATTCATGCTAGAATCGTGTTAATTCATGCTAAAATCATGCTAGTAACATGCTAATTCATGTTAAAATCATGCTAGGTACATGCCAATTCATGCTAGAATCATGCTAGTAACATGCTAATTCATGCTAGAATCGTGCTAGTAACATGCTAATTCATACTAGAATCATGCTAGTAACATGCTAATTCATGCTAGAATTATGCTAACAACATGCTAATTCATGCTAGAATCATGCTAGTAACATGCTAATTCATGCTAGAATCATGCTAGTAACATGCTAAATCATGCTAGAATCATGCTAACAACATGCTAAATCATGCTAGAATCATGCTAACAACATCTATCTATCTATCTATCTATCTATCTATCTATCTATCTATCTATCTATCTATCTATCTATCTATCTATCTATCTATCTATCTATCTATCTATCTTTTCATACTTTTTAAAACTGTTTAAATAAACTATTACCTTCAGGCTTTCACAAGCCAGCCTCAAAGTTTGTTCTCAAACTTTAAGAATCTAGTTTTTCTATATTATTCTTCTTCTGAGACAAAAAATTAAACTCTATCTCCTCCTAGGCCATTCAAGCTATGACCATCAAACTT